>NC_091836.1:38392112-38695142 GCF_037783145.1 Equus przewalskii
GACAAGAGGATAGCAAAAGTTATGAAAATGAACTGAAACCACCACCTAAAGAAGTCCAGATAGAAACTTAAATCTGAACCCACCACACTGATGCCTGATAAGACAAAAAAGGAAACATTCTCCAGAGGATTTCAATAGGAGTTAGCCTCACATAATGTCCATGACAAAATCCAAAATTACTAGATAAACCAAAAACCAGTAAAATATAAGCAATTCCCAAAGGAAACGACAATCAAGAAATGCCAATTACGAGATGAAACAGATGTTGAACTTCAAAGACTTCAACACAATATGTATACATATTATAAACACGCTTCATGAGACATTGAGACCAATGGAAAGACACAAATTCTTTGATTAAAAACGTAAACTATATAAAAAAGACCAAATGAAAATTTTAAAACTGAAAAATGTACAATCTAAAATAAAAAATACTGGCTTGTCTCAATAGCAGAATGGAGATGACTGAGTCAGTGAACCTGACAACAGACAAAAGAAATTGTCTAATTTGAAGAACTAATATGTAAAATTTTTTGAAAAGACTGAAAAATATGAAAAGACTCATAGATACCCATAGAGAAGAAACATATTGGCATACAAAAAAAGAAAAAACTATTTTATGAAATAATTCCCGAAAACATCACAAATTTGTTGAAAGAGATACATTTACAGATTCAATGAATAAAATCAAAGACAATCACAAACCAAAATATCATAATAAAGCTGCTGAAATCCAAATATAAAAGAATTATCTTGATACTTGGAGACAAATGAAAATGCAAACAAACATACCAAAACTTATAGGTTACTGAGAGGAAAGTTTAAAGCAGTACAGGCTTACTTTAAGAAACAAAAAAAAACCTCAAATAAATAATCTTACACTACACATAAAAGGACTAGAAAAAGAAGAACAGACAAGGCCCAAAGTCAGTAGAAGGAAAGAAATAATAAAAATCAGAGTAGATAAACAAAATACAGACTAAAAACCAATAGAAAGGACCAATGAAACTAAGAGATGGTTCTTTGAAAAGTAAACAAAATTGACAAACCCTTAGCCAGACTCACTAACAAAAAAAGAGAGAAGATGCAAATAAACAAAACCAGAAATGAAAGAAGAAAAATTACAAGACACCAGAGAAATAAAGGGATTAAAAGAGAATATATGAAAAGCTATACATGAAAAAATTGGATAACCTAAAAGAAATACATAAATTTTTAGAATCATAGAACCTCACAAAACTGAATCAAGAAGAAATAGAGAATCTGAACAGACCAATCACAAGCAAAGAGATTAAAACGGTAATCAAAATCCTCCCAGAAAACAAAAGTCCAAGACTAGCTCCTCTAGTGAAATCTACCAAACATTCAAAGAAGATTTAATACCCATCCTTCTCAAACTCTTCCAAAAAACTGAAGAGGACAGGATGCTTCCTAACTCATTTTAGGAAGCGAACATCACTCTGATATCAAAACCAGACAAGGACAACACAAATAAAGGAAAATTACAGGCCAATATCACTGATAAACACAGATGCAAAAGTCCTCAACAAAATCTTAGCAAATCAAATACAACAATACATTAAAAGGACCATATACCACAATCAAGTGGGGTTTATTCCAGGGATGCAGGGATGGCTCTACATCTGCAAACCAATCAATGTAATACACCATATTAACAAAATAAAGAAAAACAATCACATGATCATCTCCATAGACACAGAAAGCATTTGATAAGATGCAACATCTACTTATGAGAAAAACTTTGAATAAAATGTGTATAGAAGGAAAGTACCTCAACATAACAAACGCCATATATGACAAACCCACTGCCAACATCATTCTCAGCAGTGAAAACCTGAAAGCTATTCCTCTAAGAAGAGTAACTAGACAAGGATGCCCACTCTCACCACTCTTATTCAACATAGTATTGGAAGTTTTAGCCAGAGCAATTAGGCAAGAAAAAGAAATACAGGGAACCAAACTGGAAAGGAAGACGTAAAACTCTATTTGTGGATGACACAAGTCTGCATATGGAAAACCCTAAAGAATCCACCAAAAAACTATTAGGAATAAATGAATACAGTCAAGTTGCAGGGTACAAAATCAACATATAAAAATCAGTTGTATTTCTACACACTAATAACAAACTAGCAGAAAGAGAGCTCAAGAATATAATCCCATTTACAATCACAACAAAAAGAATAAAATACCTAGGGATAAATTTAACCAAGGAGGTGAAAGACCTATACAATGAAAATTATAAGACATTACTGAAAGTAATCGAAGAAGAAATAAAGAAATGGAAAGATATGCTGTGCTTGTGGATTGGAAGATAAACATAGTTAAAAATTCCATTTCACAAGTTAAAAAGCAATCTACATATTTAACACATTTCCAATCTAAACCCCAATGACATTCTTCATAGAAACAGAACAAAGACTCCTAAAATTTACATAGAATGACAAAAGACACCAAACAGCCAAAGCAATCCTGCAAAATAAGAACAGACTTGAAGGTAGCACACTCCCTGAATTCAAAATATACTATAAAACTACAATAATCAAAACAGCATGGTACTGGCAGAAAAACAGACCGCACAGATCAATGGAACAGAACTGAGAGCCCAGAAATAACACTATACATCTGCAGACAGCTAATCTTCAACAAAGGAGCCAAGAACATAAAATAGAAAAAGGAAAGTCTCTTCAATAAATGACGTTGGGAAGATTGGACAGCCAGATGCAAAGGAATGATACTAGAACATTATCTTTCACCATACACAAAAATTACCTCAAAATGGATTAAGGACTTAAATATAAGACCTGAAACCCTAAAACTCCTAGAAGAAAACATAGGCAGTACACTCTTTGATATTGGTCTTAGCAGTGTATTTTGAATACCATGTCAACCCAGGAAATGGAAACAAAAGAAAAAGTAAACAAATGGGACTTCAACAGACTAAAAAGTTTCAGCACAGCAAAAGAAACCATCAACAAAACAAAAACATAACCCCCCAACTGGGAGAAAATATTTGCAAATCATACATCCAACAAGTGGTTAATTTCCAAAATATATGAAGAACTCATACAACTCAACAACAACCAAAAATGAATAACCTGATCAGAAAATGGGCAGAAGATATGAACAGACATTTTTCCAAAGAAGATATACAGATCGCCAACAGGCACATGAAAAGATGTTCAATATCACTAATTAATTGGGAAATGCAAATAAAAAGTACAATGAGCTATCACCTTATACCTATCAGAATGGCTATAATTAACAAGACAAGAAATAACAAGTGTTGGAGAGGATGTGGAGAAAAGGGAACACTAATACACTGTTGGTGGGAATGCAAACTGGTGCAGCCACTATGGAAAACAGTATGGATATGTCTCAAAAAATTAAAAAGAGAAATACCATATGGATCCAGCTATTTCACTACTGGGTATTTATCCAAAGAACATAAAATGAATAATTCAAAAAGATATACGCACCCCTATGTTCACTGCAGCATTATTCACAATACCCAAGATGTGGAAGCAACCCAAGTGCCCATCAACAAATGAATGGATAAAGAAGATGTGGTATATATACATACATATATACACAATGGAATACTACTCAGCCATAAAAAAGACAAAATTGTGCCATTTGCAACAACATGGATAGACCTTGAGGGTATTGTGCTAGGCAAAGTTCATCAGACAAAGACAAACACTGTATGATTTCACTCATATGTGGAAGATAGACAAACAAACACATAGATAAGGAGAACAGGTTGGTGGTTACCAAAGTGAAAGGGGATGGGATAGGGCTAAAGGAGCACATATGTATAGTGATGGATAAAAACCAGACTATTGGTGGTGAACACAATGCAGTCTACGCAGAAAGTGAAATATAATAATGTACACATGAAATTTACAGAATGTTACAAGCCAATATGACCTCAATAAAAAAAATTTTAATAAATAAATAATAAATAAAAGAAATATCTTGAGAGCAGCCAGAGAAAAAAAGACATATTACACATAGGGTAATAAGGATTTAAATGAATGGATTTCTCATTAGGAACAAGATGACAGTAGAACAATATTTACAAAATGTTGAAAGAACTCTCAACCCAGAAAACTAGATCAAGTGAAAATATCCTTCAGAAATGAAGTAAAAATAAGGACATATTCAGATGAAAGAAAATTTAGAGAATTTATCACCAGCAGATTGGCTTTAAAAGAAATACTAAAGAAAGTTCTTCACGTAGAAGGTAAACAACGTAGAACTTGGACCTTCTAGTATGAAGGAAGAGCACAGAAATGGTAAATAATTAGGTAAATGTAATAGATCATTAATCTCCTCTTAAGTTCCTGAAAATATATATGCCAGTGGAAAGCAAAAACTATAACACTGATGAATGTAGATGTAATGCTTATAAAAACTACAAGATAAAGAGGGAAGATAAAGGGACCTACACATTGTGGCAAGGTTTCTACAGTCCACTTGAGGTATAAAGTAGTAACTTTAAGTAGAATACAGAAAGTTAGAAAAATGAAATCAACAACAGATAAAACAACAAAACATCATGACTAGGTCGATTATCCCAGGAATGCAAGATTGGTTTAACACCTGAAAAAAAATCAGTGTAGTTCATCACATTAACAAAAAAGAGAGGATAGTCATGTGATCATCTGTGAGGCAGTAAATGCATTTGAAAAAATTCCAAACCTTACTCATATAAAAATAAAAGTCAGTAAATTAAAAATGTAAGAGAACAATCTAATGCAATAAAAAGTATCCAGAAAGAAACTAAAAAAAACATACTGAATGATGAAATAGTTAAAGTTTCCCCCTTACATCAGGAACAAAACAAGGAAGTAGCAATTACCATATCTATTCCACATCATTCTAGAGTGCCTAGCCAGTGCAATATAGAAAGCAAAAGAAATAAAAGATGGTACACATATAAAATCCAAAAGAATTTACAAACTCTTAGAATTAACCAAAGAATTTATCAAGGTCTCTGGGCATAAAGTAAATACACAAAAATTAATTACATTTCTACATACTAGAAATAAACAAGTAGAAAATAAAATTTTAAAACAATACGAATTGCAATAACATTGAAGAAGAAAACATCAAATATCCAGGAGCATGTCTAATAAAATATATGAAAGACTTCTACACTAAAAACTACATTTTTCAAAATTTAAGAAACTGTAAATTAACATATATTATACACAAATATTATACACACCTCATTTGCACATAGACTCAAAGATAAAATACTGTCAGGGTTTCATTTCTCCCCAAAATTATCTACAGATTTATCTGTGTAAACTGCCAAGTTAATTCTAAAGATTTATATGGAAATGCAAGACATAAAGATGAAAAGAAAAGCAAAGCTGGAAGATTTATTCTACCAGTTATCAAGATTTACTATAAAATTATAACTAACACAGTGTGGTACTTGCCCAAGAATAGCTAAATGGGACAATGGAACAAATCAGAGAATTCACTCAGTAGCCAATAACATGGTCATCTGATTCATGACAAAGGCACCACTATAATTAAGTCAGGAAAAAAGACAGTCATTTTAATAAATATACTAGGTCAATCGGTTTCTATATTGATAAAAATTAATGTTGATCCCTATCTCATATCACACACAAATATCCATTTTAAATAGCTCATAGACCCAAATATAAAAGGTGAACAAGTTCTTCTAGAAAATACCTTTATAACATTGAGGTGAGCAAAGATATCTTTAAAATACACAAAGAATAATTATAATCAAAAAAATTTAATAAATGGGACTTCACTAAAGCTAAGAATTTCTGTTTACCAAATGATACCACTAAGTACGTGAAAAGGCAAGCTGGAGTCTGGAAGAAGAAACTGGAAATACATAAAACTGATAAAGGAGTAGTATCCATAATTTATAAAGAACATCTAAAATTCAATTTTAAAAAAGATAGGCAACTCAAGAGAAGAAAAATGCAAGACTTGAATAAACACAACACAGAAGACATTTCAATGGCCAATAAGCAATTGAAATGGTCCTAAACATAAATCACTACCATAGAAATACAAATAAAAACCACAATGGGATTCTATTATATACACAACAGACTCCAGGCACAAGGAGTACATATTGTAGGATTTCATGCATAGGAACAATGATTACCTTTGGTGGAAAAAGTATTAACTGGGAGACACTCAAGGGAGCTTTCTGAATTTCAGGAAAAATTCTATGCTTAAATCTGGGTGGTAGTCACATGAGAAAAACATAAGCAAAAATTCACCAAACTCTACATACAATATTTGCGACTTCTCTGTATATAAGTTATATCTCAATGAAAAAGTACAGGAAAAAATTAAATGGGAAAAAGCAGACAACAGCTTGAGAACAGAAAATTATAGGCCAACCTCAGTTGTTAACAGAGACGCATAAAAATATCTTAAATAGCAAACCAAACCCATCATTGTATTAATCTAAAAATATATATCATAACCAAATTGAATTTATCCCAGGAAGGCAAGGATGATGTAACAATAGAAAATCTATTATTATAATTTAATCTTAATTATAATTAAACTTAATGGAGAAAAAGATTAGATTGTTACAATAGATGCAGAAAAATTATCTGATAAAACCCATTCATAATGACAAGCAAGCCTTCTAGTTGAGAATTGTAAACTGAAGACATATTCACCTCTGCTGTCTTCAAATCTTACCAAAATAATAGAGAATTTTTTTCCCCATTTTCTTCGTGTAGTGGCAAAAGTACAAAGTGCCATATGTATAAGGTTATCCTTTGCAAGACATCCCTAGTACCTCAAGAGGGAAAAGAACCTAGATGTCCATCAATAACAGAATGATCAAATAAACCATGTTGCATCCATACAATGGAATAGTCACAGCTTAAAAGGAATGAGGAAGATTTCAATCTGTTGCTATAAAGTAATCTTCTGCATATACTAAGTGGGAAAAAAAAGAAAGCATGGTATAAGAATAGTCTATCCTTTAACTAAAAAGAGGGCAATTATAAAAATATGTGTATTTTCTTATTTTTAAAAAGTGAGAGAAGAGGGGCCAGCCCAGTGGTGTAGTGGTTAAGTTCGCACGCTCTGCTTCGGTGGCCTGGGGTTCATGGGTTCCAATCCCGAGCATGGACCTACATACCGTTCATCAAGCCATGCTGTGGCAGCCATCCCACATACAAAATAGAGGAAGACTGGCATGAATGTTCGCTCAGGGCCAATCTTCCTCACCAAAAGAAAGAGAGAGAGAATAAACCAAAAAACAATTAAAATGTCTACACATGGGAGAAACAAAGATAGAGATACTCAAAGCTAAATTTTTCCAAATGCCTTGTTTTGTAGTTCAGACTTGGGGGCCGTATAAATGTTTTAAATATTTGTAAAACTAAACTAAATTCAAATGGCAAAAAAGGCAATCCCTGAAAATCAAAAGCCAAATAAAACAATCGAACCTAATCATTTTAAATTGGAGGCTTAAGCACACAGACAGGAATTACTTCGAATGACAGTAACACAAAGTAACAGATCCCACATAGAATATATCCTAGAGATAAAACAGAAAAAACTGTTTTCAGTAATATTTGTAATGTTATTTTGAAACTATCAAAAACCGAAGATTAAAGCAAACAAGTTATTGTTAATGTAATTAAAAACTAAGCTTTTCAGCATGAGATACAAGTATAAATCAAAGAAATTAAATAGAAACTCTTACGCACTTTGTTTTTGGGGAGGGATGTTTACGTGCGGCTGCTAGAATGACAGAACAGACACACAGAAGGCACAGTGACACAACCACAGCAAAGCACAGAGCTGAGTCTTTGTGCTACACCACGGATAGGACTTTAAAATGGGAATTCAACATTAATACCCTTAGACAAACTTGAAGCTGATTAAACACACAAGAATGTTAAGTGACTGTCAAGTATATGGCAAGTTACTGTGCAACAGGAAGGAGGCTCATTTCTAAATTTCTCAAAATTTTATAAAGGACAATTAAAAATATATATGACATAGTTTCCAAATTTATAGGCAGAAGGAAACAAAGGGATATTAATACACTGAAAGACAGAATTCAAAGAGATTTTATTTTAATAGGCTACAAAGACAAACCAAAATGATTAAAGTTCATCACGAATAAAAATTAAAGCCCTGAATTTATGCTCAAAACTCAATTACTTAAGTATGGGAGGAGCACACTTTTTCTGACAAGAAAAAGTAACAAGGTCTAAGGCCTATAGTTTACCACAAGCTAAATATAAGGCAAAAATATATCCTTACTGGTAAAAAGTTAATACAGTCTGAAAAAATGGGGCATCTATAACAAGGAAAGTATTTGTTTCTCCACAATCTGAACCAGTTAAACCACATAGGGAACAGTTCATCCATTTCAGGAAAACATAATTTGATATCGAAAACTTGCAAAAATAGGAATTGGCAGTGTTTCTTCCTGTCTGCTTCAGGACTCCCTAACCCAGAAAAATAGTCTACCACTCCTGCAAATAATAACACATCTTTAAAGAATCTTTCAAACTGCTATACTCTTGATCCCAAACCCAAGTAAATCTCTAACATTGACTGAATAACTGTAAAGTGATTTAACAGTAGTGTAGTGTAACACACCATGTTCTGATAAAGAAACATAAGTGGGCCACTTCCACAGGCAGCCCACCACTAAGCCCACGTCTTCTGTATTATCTATGTGTGTGATTATCTTCTCTAAAAGACTGTAAAGTCCATTGTAACAGGTACCAGCAGAATGCTAATGAGTATTACAGGTTTTAACTAAAAAATAGGGTAAGGGAAGGTGTTTAATATACAATCACAGAGCTGAAAGAAATTTCAATCAGCCATTCCACTCCAAAGAGGAAACTGAGACCAAGAAAGAAGAAGCAACTTGCCATACTGCATTAGTCACAGTATTTATTTTAAATTGAATTTTTATCACAAAACTTACTACATCTAATATAGGCATATGGAAGAAAAAAGTTCAAAGACAGTCGAATTTTTTAAAAGAAAAATTACAACGATGAGAAACAGCTTTTCTCCTATCAAAATATAAAAGACTAAAAATTTTTAAGATTGAAAAGATATGGTACGAAAGACACCAAACATTACTGCTTAGAATATGAATTCACAAAATCCTTCTGACAAGAGTGTGAGGATCTTCACACTCTTCAGATAAGTAATCCCCCATAAGATAACAGTAAAAAGAAAAGGCAAATTCATCACAAAGATATTCATCAAAGCGAAATATATAAAACAAACTCAAGGTCCTAATAATAATGAAATATCAATAACACATTCTATATTATAGGGTTTAAACTCGTTTATTAAGAGTTGTCATTTAACACCAATTACAACAGAGTATATACATAAACTTCTCCCAGGCAATCAGTTTTACAGAGTATTAGTGGTTTTAAAATTTCTGGAATATCAGTAATTTCCATCAACTAATGTTGTCATATATGTTAAATATATTATGAACCACAAACAACAGAGAAAAACTATATAACTCTCTCATAAGCAAAATTCTCAAGAGCTGTGCCCCCTGCAACTCCGTCAAGATTTCTCCCTCCTGGTCATTTAATCAAACACTGACCCAGGTAACACTGGGAAGAGATGCTGCAGATGTAATTCAAGTCCCAGGTCAGCTGATCTTAAAATACAAAAAATACCTGGGTGGGCCTAATGTCATCACATTAAGAATTTCAAAAGCAGAGTCTTCTCCAGGTGGTAGCCAAAGGGAAAGTCAGAAAAGATTTAAAGAATGAGCACTCAAGGTGCCGCTGCTGGCTTTGAAGACCAAGGTGGCCAAGTGAGGAGGAATTCAGGGAGCTTCTGGGATAAGAAAACAGCGCCCCTACCCCCATGCAGCTGACAGCCAGCAAGGAAACAGGGGCCTCAGACCTGGGAACGAGAAAGAACCACAAGGAACTAGATTCGGCTCACAGCCTGAGTGAGCTGGGAAGCAGATTCTTCAGTCTTCAGATGAGAGCCCAACCCAGCCAACGCCTTGATTTCAGCTTCATGAGACCCAAAATTGGTCTGTCAAGAAAGGCAAACAGGACTGCCAGTTTCCATCCTCAACCACACGTAACCATAGGTAATACATGCAACAAACCTCTGAAATATGTTTATAGAAGCTTTTAAATCTTTATTTAGTCTAAGTATTTTTCCCTTCCTTACAAAGGAAAAAGAGAAAATGGGGAAAAATCTAATAATCCCAATACCACAGAAAAGCTAAATTTATTAAATCTATAGTATATTATGGTGAACAACAGTATCACTAAAATGATTCTTAAAGAATTAGTATATCACAAAGAAATTCAATTAACAGAGTTATCTGTGTGAATATTTTCCAAAGAATTTTGACACAAAATACCTTTAATGTTAAGAACAGATTATGAAACAATTCTCTTCACTTATTTCCTCCAATATGTTATCTAGAACTCCCAAAATGCAGGAGCTAAAAACAGAAATAGGAAGAAAAAGGAGGAGGCAGGTAGATTCAAGTATGTGGATAATTCAGGCAGCACACACACACCATCAATTAAGCGCCAGGAGTAAGCTGTACTGTTATACGTATTTAATTTTCTACTTTAAGTGGAAACAACAGGGTGGGATCACCAAAGAAAAAAACCTGAAACGGATTATAACTAGTTCTTCTGCAGCAAAGGAATTGCCTTAAAGTTCACCTCTACTAGAAAATAATATCTTCTCAGAGAGAACCAATTAATAGCTGGGAAAAACATTACTCAGGGGCAAGGTTTAAAATAACTTAGAAAAAATTAATAGCAAGTACCATTAGTACAATAATCACAAATTCACTACTGGGCAACAGCTGGTTAATCAATCTAAACATTAACACATTGACATATTAGCAAAATTTTTAAATATTCTGAAATTCATACTTTTCTATAATGGAGATTCAACTTTTCCTTCAACTCACTCCCATTTGCCCTGATCATTAGAGATAATCCTACTTATTCAACAGGTATTTAATTTACTGACAATACAGGGTTCCTATGCTGTATATAATTTTACCAGATGTTTTATATAAAGGTACCTAGGAAAATCTAAAAAGAGTATACTACTACCTTTATAGGTACTTTATTCAGGTAAATTATTGCTAGTCTTCAGTGCTGCTAGAAAATGATACAGGTTTGTTTCTACACTTGAATTTTGTATACCAGATCTACTACTAGAAATTTGCATGTAATATTAAATATATATGATAAAAATATAAAATATAAATTCTTTTTGGAATAAGGCAGGGTACAAATAGAAGAAGGGTAGAAGGGAAGAAAGAAACACAAATGAGGGAGACATTTAATACGAAAATTTCTACTAAAAGAAGAAAGAGCAAAATTCTACACTATCCATGACACTCCGGTTGAGATCTATAAGAATCATTATTCCTCTAACTGCACGTTTTAAGTACTTTTCTCCTTGAATATTTCATAAGTTCAAATTTTTTTTGAAAAGCTATATAACAAATTCTCTCAGAAAAAGTAACATCCAGATCACATAAAGCCTTAAATAGCACCATAATTGCAACATAATTTTCAGTTTAATAATTAACAATAAAATGCTGGGTTTAAGATTAGTTTAAAAGATTTTAGGCTTAACTTTTATAAAATGCCAATTTTCAACACTTTTAACCCATAAAATTAACAATTTCATGCAATTCGACCTAATATACATCCCAGAGCTCTTAGGAGTGCATCAATTATCTTCACTAATTAACACCATCAATTCACGCCAGAGAATCCCCACAATGTCCAGCCAGAACAGGATGCGCCAGGGAATGGGGTGGGCTTGGAGCTGTTTATTGAAGAGCTCTGAATACACGGGCAGAAATTCAAAACCTGGGCTTTGCATATTAATCAATGGCTGCCTTTGTGATTGTTCACGAAGCAACACTAAACAAAACATTTGGCTTTTAAAGACTGAAATGATAAACACCATCAGTTTCTCTGAATTATAAGTAAAATTCACTCATCAGTTAAAAATAAACAGTTAAACATCAGACAGTAATAAAAGAGCTAAAGATATTCATTTAAGGAGCATCTGAAAAGACTTTTCTTTTATGCAAACTGCAAATGTTTTATAGCTTGATGGGTAAAAGGAACCAGTCTAAGTACCATACAGAGTGAACACCTATCAGTCTAAGAAGCAATAAGCCAAATACACACTTCTTCCAAAATTACCTCTTCCCCAAGATTATTCAAGAAGAAATAATCTAGCTCTTCTATCAATCCTCGTTCCTCTTTAGAAAGCAGTCAATAGAGCAGGAAATGGTCCAAATACCAAGGGTACTTTCGAGGAGTCTAAGAAAAATGTACCAATGGTCTCACTTTTGTCTTAAAAAAAAGAAAGAAAATAAATAAGAAAAAAAAGAAAAGAAAAAATAAAAAAGAGGAAAGAGGAAACAGAAAAGAAAAAGGAAAATTCATATTATTGTCTCACAAATCAACATAATAAAGGCCATATATGACAAGCCCATAGCTAATATCATACTCAACAGTGAAAAGCTGAAAGCTTTTCCTCTAAGATTAGAAACAAGACAAGGACGCCCACTCTCACCACGTCTATTCAATGTAGTACTAGAAGTCCTAGCCAGAGTAATTAGGCAAGAAAAAGAAATAAAGACATTCAAATCAGAAAGGAATAAGTAAAACTTGTCATTATGTGCAGATGATACAATATTATATATAGAAAACTCTCAGGACTCCACCAAAAACTGTTAGAACTAATAAATTGAGTAAAGCTGCAGGATACAAATCAATATACAAAAATCTGTTGCGTTTCTCTACACTAATAATAAACTATCAGAAAGAGAAATTAAGAAAATAATCTCAGGGCCAGCCTACCAGCACAGCAGTTAAGTTTGCACATTATGCTTCAGTGGCCTGGGGTTCACCAGTTCAGACCCTGGGTACAGACCTCCATACCACTTGTCAAGCCATGCTGTGGCAGGCATCCCACATATAAAGTAGAGGAAGATGGGCACCAATGTTAGCTCAGGGCCAGTCTTCCTCAGCAAAAAGAGGAAGATTGGCAGCGGATGTTAACTCAGGGCTAATCTTCCTCAAAAAAAAACAAAAAAAAGAAGAAGAAAAGAATCTCATTTACAACTGCATCAAAAAGAATAAAATACCTAGGAGTAAACTTAACCAAGGAGGTGAATGACCTAAACACTGAGAATTGTAAGTCATTCGAGGCCGGCCTGGTGGCCAGCGGTTAAGTTAGCACGTTCCACTTCGGCAGCCTGGTGATCGCCTGTTAGGATTCCAGGTGCGGACATGGCACCACTTGTCAAGCCATGCTGTGGTAGGCATCCCACATATAAAGTAGAGGAAGATGGGCACGGATGTTAGTTCAGGGCCAGTCTTCCTCAGGAAAAAGAGGAGGATTCGCAGCAGATGTTAGCTCAGGGCTAATCTTCCTCAAAAGAAAATAATAATAAAAAAGAAAAAAAGATGGGGGCCAGCCCCTATGGCCGAGTGGTTAAGCTCGCATGCTCCACTTCGGCGGCCCAGGGTTCAGATCCTGAGCACGGACATGGCACTGCTCATTAGGCCATGATGAGGCGGCGTCCCACATGCCACAACTACAGAGACCCACAACTAAAATATACAACTATGTGCTGGGGGGATTTGGGGAGAAAAAAGAAGGAAAAAGAAAAAGATTGGCAACAATTGTTAGCTCAGGTGCCAATATTTAAAAAAGAAAAAAGAAAAACAAAACTGTAAGACATTGATGAAAGAAATGGAAGATACAAACAAATAAAAAGATATTCTGTGTCCATGGATCAGAAGAATTAATACTGATAAAATTTCCATGATACTCAAAGCAATCCACAGATTCAAAATTCCAACGGTATTTTTTACAGAAACAAAACAAAAAATCCTAAAATTTGTATGAAACCACAAAAGATACTAAACAGCCAAAGCAATCTTGAGAAAGAAGAGCATAGCTGGAGGCATCACACTTCCTGATTTCAAACTATATATCAAAGCTATAATAACGAAAACAGTGTGATTTTGGCATAAAAACAGACACACGGATTGATGGAACAGAATACAGAGCCCAGAAATAAACCCACACATATATGGTCAGTTAATTTACGACAAAGGAGCCAAGAAGATATAATGGGGAAAGAACAGTCTCTTCAATAAATGGTGTTGGAGAAACTGGACAGACACATGCAAAAGAATAAAACTGGACCACTATCTTATGCCATACACAAAAAATTAACTCCAAATGGATTAAAGACTTGAACATAAGACCTGAAACCATAAAACTTCTGGATGAGAACACAGGTGGTAAGCTCCTTAATCAGTTCCGGCAATGATTTTCTGGATTTGACACCAAAAGCAAAGGCAGCAAAAGCACAAATATATAAGTGGGACTACATCAAACTAAAAATCTTCTGCACATCAAAGTAAACCACCAACAAAATGAAAAGGCAAACTACTGAATGGGAAAAAATATCTGCAAAGCAAGTATCTGGTAGGGGATTAACATTCAAAATATATAAAGAACTCATACAGCTCAATAGCAAAAAAACAAACAATCTGATTAAAAAGTGGACAGAGGATCTGAACAGACATTTTTCCACAGAAGACATACAGACGGCCAACAGGTACATGAAAAGGTGCTCAGCATCACTAATCAACAGGGAAACGCAAATCAAAATCACAATGAGATATCACCTCACACCTATTAGAATGGCCATTATCAAAAAGACAAGAAATACCAAGAAATAACTAGTGTTAGTGAGGATGTGGAGAAAAGGGAATGCTTGTGCACTGTTGATGGGAATGTAAATTGGTAAAGCCACTATGGAGAGCAGTATGGAGTTTCCTCAAAAAAAATAAAAACAGAACTACCATAAGCTCCAGCAATTTCACTTCTGGGTATTCATCTGAAGAAAATGAAAACACTAATTTTAAAAGAGAGCTGCAACTCCATGTTCAGTGCCGCACTGTTTACAACAGCCAAGACACGAAAGCAACCTAAGTGTCCATTGATGGGTGAATGGATAAAGAAGATATAGTGTGCACACGCGCACACACACACACACACACACACACACACACACACACAAATGGAATATTATTCAGCCATAAAAAAGAAGGAAATCTTGCTACTTGTGACAATGTGAATGGATCTTGAGGGCATTATGCTAAGTGAAAAAAGTCAGACAGAGAAAGACAAATACCATTACGATCTCACTTTTATGTGGAATCTTAAAAAAAAAAACCTCAAAGAACAGATTGTTGATTTCTAGAAGTGGGGAGAGGGGGATGGGCAAAATGAGTGAAGGTGGTCAAAAGGTACAAATTTCCAGTTTTTAAATAAATAGATCCTGGGGATGTAATGTACAGCATGGTGACTACAGTTGATAATACTATATTTGAAAGTTGCTAAGAGATTAGATCTTAAAAGATCTCACCACAAGAAAAATAATTTGTAACTATCTGTGGTGATATGTTAACTACACTTAATATGGTGATCACTTAGCAATACACACAAATATTGAATCATTATGTTATACTCCTGAAACTAATGTTATAGGTCAATTATATCTCAATTAAAAAAATGACTATTATAAAACTTTTTAAATTCTTCACTCAGGAATTTCTGGCTTTCTTTTATTTATTGTTTTATTTTTTTTTTTTTGAGGAAGATTAGCCCTGAGCTAACTACTGCCAATCCTCCTCTTTTTGCTGAGGAAGACTGGCCCTTAGCTAACATCCATGCCCATCTTCCTCTACTTTATACGTGGGATGCCTACCACAGCATGGCTTTTTGCCAAGCAGTGTCATGTCCGCACCTGGGATCCGAATCAGTGAACCCCGGGCTGCCGAGAAGCAGAAGGTGCAAACTTAACTGCTGCACCACGAGGCCAGCCCCTGGCTTTCTTTTAAACGTGTATTTAAAAAACTAATATTCTGGCCATAACACACAAATCAATAAAAGTTCAACATTTAAGCCTTTTATTTCTAAAGAACTCAAAACTTAACTAATGGAATTGTTTTGGACAAACATTTTATAAGGGTTTCTCTTAACAATAAACTTCATTCCCGAAGTCGTATTTCACTTAGATTATTATTGAAAGAGAGAAAGGTCCCAAATTTTCTTTACTCTTACTTCCTCATTAAAATCAATATGATTTTCTAAACAGTGTAGTAAAATAGTAGCTGTAATCTCATTTATATCTTTTTCATCATTCACTGTTCAGTTTTTACAACCTAGAAATATACTATTTATTGAGTGTGATGATTTTTTTTTTAAAAAAAGAGGATTATAGGGCTGGCCCTATGGCAGAGTTATTAAGTTCAGCATGCTCCGCTTCGGGAGCCTGGCTTCACAGGTTCAGATCCTGGGCATGGACCTACACCACTCATCAGCCATGCTGTAGCAGCGGCCCATATACAAAGTGGAGGAAGACTGGCACAGATGTTAGCTCAGGGCTAGCCTTCCTCAGCAAAAAAAACAAAAGAAAGAGGATTATACCACCTGCCCTCAAGAAGGTTACACAGGAAAAAATCAGAGTACCAATATAACAATATGCTACTCTAATAACATATGATATAAATGGTAATTTCCATAGACAAATAAATGTGGACTCCAGAGAAGAAAATTCAGTATCTTTCTATGCATACAGCATATGACATTTTAATAGAGGGTAAACAAATCACCACATAACAAAAAAGATCATGTTTCTTCCCATTCAATAAATTCAACGTACATTTTTTGGAGGCTATACAAATTGTAGGCAAAAATGGGCAAAAGATTTTAGCGACCATCCTTTCAACAGAAGGCACCTCCAGGGATTCCTTGACTCAATAGGGGTGTGGGACTTGATGGTCTCTGATTAGGCTATTTTACATCTCCAAAGAGTAGAAGTTAACTTGTAGAAAACTGATAGCACCAATAATTCCTGTCCATAGAAATACAAATTGTGTCCAGTGGAAGTGAACAGTCTTGCCAATTTTGCATCCATTTGCATCCATTTAGCATGACTGATATATAACAGTAAGGCACTCTGAACTCTCCTTTGAACCACACTGGACTGATTCCTTCATTAATTAATGAGTTAAATATCTTTGGCATGTGCTCATTTTATAGTTGTATGAGAGTCATGATTACATCCTCTTTTAAACTGTATTCTTCAATAAAATTGATATAAGATGATCTCTATCCTTCATCAAAGAGCTCACAATATAGTAAGAGAGAGAGAAAAATTCATAACCAGCTAGAATGAGATTAAATATTATGATAGCAATATAAACAACATACATAAGAAAAATAAAGCCATTTTCTCTCTGGAGCCTTACATGTTAATTTACAGTTACATGATAAGGCAGGGGTCAAGAAACTAGAACCAACCCAGCCCGCTGCCTGTTTTTGTACAGCCCACAAGCTAAAACTAATTTTTACATTTTTAAATGTTTGGGGAAAAAATCAAAAGAAGACATGTGAAAGACATATCTAATGACATGTGAAAATCACTTGAAATTCAAATATCAGTGTCCATAAAAAAGGTTTTATTGAAACACAGCCATACTCATTTATGGGTTATCTACGGCTGCTTTCACGTTACAATGACAGAACTAAGTAGCTGAGAATGAGACCTTACGTGGCATTCTCATCAGTTCACACTGCTGCTCAGCACAACATAAAACACAGTATTGAGTTATAACTCAACAGCATTCAAGTTCCACATGTATTGCCAAACTATATTTTTTAAATTACCAATTCATACACATTATGTAAAAAGAAGCAAAGAAGAGATAAGTGGATTTTGAATGTCATGCTTTTAAGGCCAGAAGACTGTGGGTTTTGTTATCAAATTATATGGCAAAACATTGTGTGTATTATGCAGTGACATTCACAGCTGTGTTAAAAGAAGAGAATATACACCAACGTTACCAAACAATGCACTCATCACAGTATCTTCAACTCAGAGGAAAGTAACCATCTGAAAAATTCGAAAATTCTAAAATAGAGTATATCATCACACAGAATTTCTTCACAAAAATTAAAACAAGGTTGCATCCAAAGTAAATTTCCAGGTAGCTCATTTGTGAGCCAAGCAAGGAAAGCCATTCACCAGCTGTGAGGCAAGTAAATCACGTTTGACTACAGTAGCCAAAGAAATGTGTCCAGGGAAAACAAACTGTTTAAGCCTTTTGATGAGAACAGTTACTTCAAGAGTTGAGGTCATTTGGAGCAAAATCAATAGTCAATTAAAAGACAAGGGGAACGATTTCAAGTGGTCTTCCTTGATTCTTGATGAGTCAACAAATATAACCAACATTGCTCAGTTGTTGAAGACTCAATGCTGAGTTTAAAGGACCTGAAAAATGAGCCCCTATGAACAGTCCTCATGGGACAACCACAGGTGACAATATTCTCAAATAAATTCAGCAAACATTAATTCGGTACAACCTGAAGTGAAATCTATTAAGATCCATTATAACATATTTTGGTAAAAAATATGTGTGGAGTAGAAAAAGGCTTAATTGGACACACTTTCAACCTCTGCTATTGAACACTAAATGGCTTTCATAATTAGTTTTTGCTGCAGATTTGACACTACTTCTTAATGATTTTAACCTAAAATTACAACACAAAATATAGCTTATATGAGAAACTTACCCCGGTGATAATACTTAAAATTAATGTTAAATGCTAAATGTTAAAATGTTAAATGTTAAAATTGCAAGTAATCACAAGCTGCTATACATACTTCTCAAGCTATCAAAGGTTAAAACAAGAAGGGAGACGTCCATTACCACACAAAATTTGCAGTGAATACATTTCCCGAGCTCAAACTACAGTTCCAGCAGGGTTTTTGAGACCACAATACAAATGCAAAGTATATTTCCACACCGCAAAATCCATTTTGAGGAGCTTCCACCTAATCTTCAATTAGAAGTTTGCGATGTAATGTTATGCTAAAAGGCAAATATCAACAGAAGAATCTAACAGAATTCTATAAATGCCTTCTCAGCAATGAATATGCTCAATTAACATCATATGATCATAAACTGATGTATTTGGCAGTACCTATCCGAGCAAAAAAGCACTTTCAAAAATGAAATATGTAAAATCTTATTATAGATCAGCATTGACAGATGAACACTTGCATTCAATTCTGATGATGAGAAATACTAACTTTTAACTACAATTAAGTAAAATGTTATTCTCAATGAAAAAAGAGTTTCATTTTCTTATTAACAGACCTGAATTACAACACATTGTAACAGATTACACAGGTATCTCAAATTTGTCATGTGGAAAACCACACTGCACAGGATGTTTCCACCTAATCCCCAACAATGCTTTTCCAGCATCTCAGTGAATGTAAACTCCATTCTTCAGGTTGATGACGCCAAAAAACCTGAAGTCATTCTTCGCTTCTCTTTATCTCATTCTCTATATCCCCCATCATTACTAAAAACAGTTGGCTTTATCTATAAAACTATATCCAGAATCTAACCATTTTTCACCACATCTACCACTCTGTTCAAGCTGCCATCACTGTTCAGCCACTATAACAACCTTCTAACTGGTCTGCCTATTTCTTCTTTTGCCTCTCCCTTTAGCCTATTCACAACAACCAGAGACTTCCTTTAAAATTCTACGCCAGATCATGTCACTTCTTGGCCAAAAATCATCCAATGGTTTCCCATCTCACTCAGCAAAAAAAAAAAAAACAAAGTCCTTATAATGGACCACAAGAAACTATATGATCTGCTCTCCAGCCACCCAAACTACTTCTCTGACCTTAACTCCTTCTACTTTTCCCCGGCTCAACTTCAACCACATGTCCTACTTGTGTTTCCTGCAGCTTGCTTTTTAATCCTATGGCACAGTCTTTGTTCTTCCATTGCCTAAAATGATCTGTTCCCAGATAAACACATCCTCACTCCCTCACATCCTTCAGGTATTTGCTCAAATCTCACCTTCTCCAAAAGGCCATCTGTGACTACCCCATATTACAAGTAAGTATCCTTTCACACTCTATTCTACCACTCTGTAACCGCACCACTCTTCATGAATTTTCTACAACAGCACATACCACCACTTGACATATTATATATTTAGTTATTTGCTTCTCCTCCTACCCTGTGAAAATATAAGCTCCATGAAGGCAGGAAATATGTGTATTTTTTTCAGGCCCAGAGAGTCTAAAACAGTGCCTGGAATAGAGTATTTGCTCAATAGACATTTCCTGAATAAATAAACTAAGCAACAACAAAAAGTTTTTTGGTGTGACTAATGCTTCCTCAGTTCCTTTTCCTTATGTAAGTAAGACATACATATACACATATGCATAAAACTGATTTACCATTGCACTAAGTGTTTCTTCCCAATCAGGCCGCTCTCGAGGGTGAACGTTTCTGTGTAGTTCTGGAACAAAATCATCCTCTTCAGAATGAATGGAGGACTTCATCTTCCTAGAGACCAAAACATGAGAGACTGTGATAAGAATTCCTATTTCCATGAAAGCTTTCAAATAATCATAATTCAAAAGAACAGAAAATCACATCAGATTTGCAGTTCAAAGAGCTTCATGGCTACTATTGATCCTGCATGTCTACTCTAGCTTTCAGAGATCTTTCCTGACGTGCCAAACACCTGCTTTTATTCCAGGAGATAAAAGTGAAGTTTATAACTAATTATCCTTTATGGTCTGTGGTAATTATTATAAAAGGACTGATTTTATCTGTTCAACACAGTTGGAGCCTTGAGAAAATTTCCAACAACCATCAATATTTACAGAACAGTGCTAAGCATTAGTAAATTTCCAGGATGAAAGGAGAGAGATGGTACTTCTGGTTCCAATTTATGAAGCATAGTGGATTGAACTAGCACTCCTGAGGAGAACAACTGTGAATGCTGGACAAAACATAAAACTACTTATCTGAAGGCACAGGAAAGCAAGCAATACAGGTAGCACTTCTGGGGCTAAATTCTTTGGGAGAAGGAAAACCCATGAAGCAAATTCCACATATAATCAATCTTTTTGTATAAGAAATTTTCTAAATCAATGATGGGAAATAGAGCCTAAGCAAAATATTGTAGTCTAACTGAGCTGAAGAGGAAGAGGGTGGAAGTTGGGGTTGCCAAAGCAGATGGGGCTTCAGGGTGAAAAATGCCCCTTCAAAAGACCTGTAGAGAAGAAGTCCAAAACTCTACATGGAGATTCCTCTCAAACTGTTAACTTATTACTAAGCTTACAAGTATGTAGGACAAGATGCCAAGAAACTATCAAAAAACAGTGAATGGGCAACTAAAGAGCCAAGCAGATATTTCAGCAGCCCAGCAATACCAAGGAGATGAAGGTTAGCAAGCAAGCACCACTAAGATAGAGGAGCACTGAAAAAAAATCCCTGGGCTCTCAACTGAGACTCCAGGAAAGCCATGCCTTAGGACTAAGAACAAAATAACAACAGACAAGCTCTAACAAAGCCTAAAAGCAAGCCTTAACAAAATCAGAATTGCCAGAAGGAAAACTATCTTCAGAGTAAAGCAACATTCTAAAGACCTTCTGTGAATTTTTCATCCACTTCCTCTGGTATCCAACAAACATTACAAGGCATGCTTAAAAAAAAAAAAAGGAACAATGAATAAAATTGGAGAAAAAATATTCAAAGTACAATGAGACTCACATTTGATTCAGATTTTAGAATGATCAGAAAGGGACTTTAAAATAGCCAGGATGGATTTCTGGCTTCTGCTTATGATGTAGAAAGCTGTAGAGAGCATCACTCTCCGTCTAACAAGAAAAAAAGACAGATCATATAGGAAATCATAACTTTTCTTGAATCCATCAGAAAACTGAGGTCTCCAGGCAACCAACTAGCCTAAACTCTACAGAAAGACAGGAATCTCCAAGATGAGCTGGATGAGCTGGATCACAAGCAATTTCTCACCGAGGGCAAAGAAGGGGGAAAAGAGTGAGACAAGCTGGTAAGAAGAATTAAGTTAAATTTTTATCAAATTGCTAAAAACATTTATGACTAATACGTTCCATAAAATGAAAGAGGAAAACAGATGAAAAGATGAAGAATTTCAACAGAGAATTGAAATCTATGAAAAACAATCAAATATTCATCCTAAAACTGAAAAATAAAATATCTGAAATTAAGAACTCACTGGATGGGTTTAATAGAACAATGGATATGGTTAAAAAGAGGATTAGTGAACTGAAAGACAATTCAGCAGAAAATATCCACATTGAAGAATATAGAGAAAAAAAGGACAAAAATATACAAAACAGCATAAAACACAAGACTTGGTAAAAAAAAATCTCAGATTTGTCTAAATTGTCAACTCAGAGATAAGAGAGATGATAAAAGAAAGGGACAAAAGCAGTTTTTGAAAAATAATGGCTGAAAAGTTCTCAAAACTGATGAAAGTCATCAAACTACAGATTCAAGAGTTCTATAAAGCTCAAGCAGGATTTAAAAAAAAACTAAGTATATTATACTCAAACTGATAAAAAACCAAACACTAAGAGAAAATCTTAAAAGCAGCCAGAAAATAAAAGACACGCTGACTTTCAAGGAGCAGTAATAACAATGTGGAGGACATTTCAATGGAAATGAGATCTACTGAAATGGAGTGAATCTTCAGCATAATAAAAGGAAAAAATATTGCCAACCTAGAATCCTCTACATCACAAAATCATCCATTAACAAAAGCAGAAAGAATTTACCACCAAAAGACTTGCAATAAAAGGAACAGTAGAGTTCTTCCAACTGAGGCAAACTGATCCCAAAACTACAGAAATGAATGAAGAGCATAATAAAGGGTAAAAAGTGGGAAAATATACGTAAATATTAATTTAAAAATTGATGTAAAAACAAAAATAATATCCTATAAGGTATATAACAGCCATAAAAAAGCACAAAGGATAAGAGAGGTACATGTAGTCAAACAGGCTAGGAGTCTTCTATCAGTTTGGAAATGAAATAAGTCCTATTTTAGAGAAGAATGAAATAGGTCAAAGATACACATTGCAATCTTTACGGTAACCACTAAAAAAATAATGAATAAATGTATACAAACTAAAAAGCTGACAGAGGAGAAAATTTTGCAAAACAAAACATACTTGATTAATCCAAAAGAAAGCAGGAAAGACAGAATAAAGGCACAAAGAATAAAGAAGGCAAATGAAAAAAAATAAGTAACAAAATGTTAAACTTCAATCCAAGCATATTATTAACAATTTGTAAAGTGACTGGACTAGTCAGCAAACACATGGAGAAACTGGAACCCTCATTCATTGCTGGTAGGATTTTAAACAGTGCAGCCACTGTAAAACACTGTTCAGCAATTTCTCAAAATGTTAAACACAGAAATACCGTATGATCAAGTAAATTCCACTCCTAGATATTTAACCAAGAGAAATAAAAACCTATGTCCACCAAGAATTTGTACATGAATACTCATACCAATATTATTCAAAATAGCCAAAAAATGGAAAATAACCAAAATATCCATCAACTGAAGAATGGATAAACAAAATGTTACAGATCCATACAATAAAATATTATTCAGCCGTGAAAAAAAAGGAAGTGCTGATTCATGCTACACAAGGCTGAAAAGTGAAAATATCATGCTAAATGAAAAAGGCCAGATACAAAAGACATGTTGTATGAATCCACATATAAAAAATGTTCATAACAGTCAAATTCATAGAGACAGAAAGTATACTGGTAGTTGCCAGGGACTAGGGGGAAGAGGACATGAAGAGTTACTACTACTAAGAGATTTCTTTATGAAATGTTCAAGAATCAGATAGCGATAATGGTTGTGCAACTTTGTGAACAAGCTAAAAACCACTTGATTAGATTAATTAAGAGTGAATTTCACAGTATGTGAATTACATCTCAATAAAAAAGTAATAGACTAAAAATTCCAACTAAAATAGATGAAGGGAAATATTCCATAATGATAAAAGCATCAAATCAACAGTGTGATATAATAAATAAAATCTGTATGCAACAAATAACACAACTTCAAAATACATACAGTAAAATCTGAATGAACTAAAAGGAAAATAGATAAATCCAGTTGCAGATTTTAACAAACTTTTCTCAGTAACTGACAGAATAAGCAGACCAAAAACATCGTAAGTATATAGCACATTGGAACAATCCATTTCTTCAACCTAAACTAATATAAAACATTAAACCCAAACTACAAAATATATATTTTTTTCAAGTGTATGTAAAACATTTACTAAGAGACCAAATACTAGACGATGAAGCAAGTCTCAACAAATACAAAGAATTTAAATCATGAAGAAAGTGTTTTGTGACCACTACAGAATTACACTAAAATTCAGTTACTGAAAGATAACTAGAAATTCTCCCAAATGTTTAGAAATTATGAAACACAATTCTGCATAACTCTTGTCAAATACACAAAATCACAATGGAAATTACAAAACATTTTGATCCGAATGATAAGGAAAATACGATAGGTTAAAATGTGTGGGATACAACTAAAACAGAGCAAACATCATAACCTCTAAATGCCTATTACTGAAAATATGAACAAGGTGAAAAAAATCCAAGAAAAATAGGAAGAAAAGCTTTTTTTAAAGAAGAAATAAATGTAGTAGAAAGCAGGTGTATAACAGAGAAAAGCAAAACCAAAAGTTGATTCTTTGAAAGATTAATAAAATGGACAACCTCTAGGAAGATTCATTGAGAAAAAACAGAGAACACACAATATAAAGAATGAAAAGGGAGCTGTAACTAGAAAGCCTACAGACATTAAAAAGATTCTGAGGACATTACAAACAACTTTATTCCAATATATTTGAGAATTTAGTTGAAACGGCAAATTCCCTGAAGAACATAACTTACCAAAACTGAAACAAGAAACCAAAAAATTTAAACAGTCTTAGAGCTATTAAAGAAACTGAATCTATATGAAAACACCAGGCCCAAAAGGATTCATTGGTGAATTCTTTCAAATAATCAAGGAATAAATTATAACAATCTTACATATATTCTTCCAGAGTACAAAAATAAAAGACCGCCTCCCCCCAACACACAACCTGTTCCATGAGGCCAGGACAGACTTCATAACAAAAGCTGATAAAAATATTACTAGAAAAGAAAATTATAGGTCAATATTATGAACACAGCTGCAGAACTCCTAAACAAAATATTAGGAAATCAAACCCATTGGTATACAAAACACATATATAGTGACCAAGTGAGCTTTAGTCCAAAATGCAAATTGTTTTAACATTCTAAAACTAATCCCTATAACTGACCACATCATTAAAATAAAGGAATAAAAACATATATCATTTCAATAGGTAAAATTTAATACCTATTCATGATATTTTAAACACATATTGAGAGAGACATGAAGGTTATTAAAACACACACACAGACACAGCTAATATCATGCTTAAAGCTGAAATACTGATGCTTTCCCACTGATAAGCAAGGTCAGCAAGGTCAACAAGGTCATGAACAAGACAAGAGTGTCTTCTATTCAACATTGTACTTGAGGTCTTAGTTTTTTTAAAAAAGGCAAGAAAAAGTAAAAGGTATAGAAATTAGAAAAGGAAAAGTAAAATTCTCATCATTTAAAGATGACACAATGTGTACACAACCTAAAAGACTCTAAAACCAATTAGAATTCATAAAATAATTTAGCAAGATTACAGGATATAAAGTCAAATGCAAAAATCAAATGTATTTATATATACCAGAATCATAAATTTATTTATTAAGGCAAAAAAAGGCCCATCAAAAACACAACCGTTAAATAATTCGTACAATTTTCCACGTATAGAATACTACACAGAAGTGAAAAAGAATTACTGCTGCCACTTGCAACAAGTGGATGAATCTCATAAATGCTAAGTTTGGCAGGGGGAACGACTGGGTAGTCTTTTTTTATGGTCTGACCATGTGGTGGTATTTGACAGATATAGGCAGGCATACATTCTGTCAGAGACACAGAGAATTTGGTTTGTTAGTCAATTTACATCTGTCTGTTTGTGAAAGACCATGTCTCATTTCCACTGCAGAGAACAGCTCTTTGAGATATATCTAAAGCTGTGAGTTTAGTGTTCTCTGTTAATTTTACCCATGGCTGAAGTTGTACAACTGAAGCCACAAGGTGTCTGTGTGTGTCTGTAACCGACAGAAGTCATCACCTATCCTCATAGGGAGTAATATGTTTTCCTACCTTCCTACCTTATATACCTTTATACCTTCATTATAAAGCCCCTTAAAATATAGGAGCTCTGTTCTGGTTGGTTTATATACACTATTAAGTGCTTACATAAATCTAAAATTTCCATAAAATAAAGAAACTGAACTTGTAACACTAATGGGGTCAACTGTATTGGTGGTCAAAACAGAACAGAGGTTTGCTGAAGCCAGCAGAACTGAGTTATGGTCACTTCCAACAGAAAATGCCTGTTATATTATATAATTCTTAACAGGTATTATAGTTTTATCATGCAAAAATCACAAAGGTATAAAAAGGAATGTAGTAGAAACCCTTCCTCCCCTCCCTGTCTCCAATCTGCCCAATCCCTAACCACTAACCTCCCCACCCTTATATATTCTTCTAGACTTTCTTTATATATATATCCATTTTTTCCATATATATTAAAAAATATATCCACACAAACTATAAAAGCAATGTGTACATATGCTACTCTTTGTGTAAAAAAATGAAAGAAGAGTTTTATTCCTCCATTACCACCACACTTTCTACATAAAAAGTACTATGTTTATCTACTGTTGTATAGTTTTCTAATATTTCCTGGAGAACTTTTCATATCAGTATCTAAAAAGCTTCTTTGTTATTTTTACAAGTGTATAATATTCCACTGTGTAGATATTCCATAGTTTATTTAACTAGCCCCCTACTGATGGATTCTTGAATTATTTCAGTCTTTTGTTAATATAAACAACGCTACAATAAGTCTCTAAATATATCATTTCTACAAATGTACAAGTATATCTGAAAAACAAATTCTCAACAGTGAAAAAACCTCTTTGTGTCTATTAGCCCATTTTTCTACTCGGTGGTTGTCTTTTTCTTTTTTTAGTTTTATATATATTAAAGACACTAATCCTTCACTTGCAATATGAGTTCCAAGTATTTTTCTTAGGTAGTCATTTGTCCTCACTTACTTTGTTTTTGTATAATGCAGGTGTTTTATATTTTATGTACCTGAATTTCACAACCCTTTCTTTTACGGGTTTTGCCTTTTAAGTCATAGTTCAAAATGCCTTCCATGATCCAAAAAAATTTTAATTTTCCCATCTTATCTTTTAAAATTTTTATGGATTCATTTTATACACATATCTTTGATCATTTGGAATTTACCCTTGGTATGAGGTAGGATTCCAATTTTCTTTATTTTCCACAGTTGTCTACCCAGTTTCCCCCACAGTATTCATGAATAATACATTTATCCCCACTGGTTTTTAAGAAGCCATCTTTACCATATCTAACTCTTCCTGTATATTTGGCAATATTTCTAGACTTCCCATTCCACCCCACTATGCCTTCTATTCATGTACCAGTGCCACAAGGTTTTAATTATTGAGACTTTATAGTATGAGATCTGGTTGCACTAGTCCTCTATCCACCATTCTTGCTGTTTTTCTTTTCCCCAGAAGGTTCCTTGGCTACATGATTTAGCCAAGATCAATTTATATTAAGATCAATTTACCTAGGTTTTTAAAAAGCATTCTTATTATCCCATTAAATTTATAATAAACTGACATCTTTATGATGTTGAATATTCCCAAATATGAATAAGGTATATCATTTTTGTTTTTTTTTTTTTGAGGAAGATCAGCCCTGAGCTAACATCTGCCGCCAATCCTCCTCTTTTTGCTGAGGAAGACTGGCCCTGAGCTAACATCCGTGCCCATCTTCCTCTACTTTATATGTGGGATGCCCACCACAGCATGGCTTGCCAAGTGGTGCCATGTCCACAACCGGGATCCGAACCAGCGAACCCTGGGCTGCTGAAGCGGAACATATACACTTAACCGCTGTGCCACTGGGCCAGGCCCCAAGGTATATCTTTTTATCTGTTCCAAACTTCGTTTACGTCCTTCAGTAATGTTTTAAATTTTCCTCATATAGGTCTTAGAGTTCCTTAAGATTATTCCTGAGTATTTTATCATTTGGGTGGTGGCTCTTAAAAATGGCACTTTTTCTTCCACTATATCTTCTAACTAGGACTGTTTGATACATTATTATTAGCCCTGTTTTGCAGACAGGAAAACAAACGCATTAACTCATCACAGTCACTCCGGACGTGGTAGATTCTCTTCTCCTGGAAGATCCCACTTTTCAGCCTGAAGAAGACACTGAAACAAGTCATTCACATCTCTAGTGACCCACTAGACTGGGTAACAGACACCAAGATTCTGCCTTCACTAAATGCTCCCTTCAGAAGCTTCCTCTTAAAAGCCATGGAAAAAACTACCAGTGGACTTCCAATTCAAGACTGCATACATGTTGAGACACAGATTTCTCCTTCCCCAAGTCTCTGAAAAATAAGCAAGCTAAATAAAAGGAAATAAACCTTAACAGAATGGTATGGGTGGAATCAGCAGGCCAGAGAGAGAGCTTGATAAACTCGTGGAAGACAAAAAGCAGGTGGGATCGTACTGACTGGAAACCAAGAGAAAAACAGAAGTTCAAGGAGGCTGCTCTCCCACTGCTCTCCACAACAAAAGAGATATTTGCCCCCAAGGAATTAATAAAAACTGGAAAATTACTCTGTAAAGAAATTTAACAGTCAATCAGAAGGACTAGGGCTCCTAACGTGGGCGTCTGCACCTAAGAGAAGCAAGGCAGAAGCTATCTGATCCGGGGACTACTGAAGAAAACACAGCAGGGGGAGGAGGCAAAGAAGGGCAAGCATTCAGCTCAGCAGTTAAAACATTAATTCTGTTCAGTTAGCACAAACACAGCAAGTACATTGAATAAATAAAGCTGGAAAGCTGAAGAAGAAAGACAATAACCTAAATCTATTAATATATATATAAATAAGCCAGAGTACATATTATATCTATATATGAAGAAGAACCCTTAAAAATTATTTCTCTACTTCAATTGAATCTGTAAGATTAAAGAAAAGAAGAAAGTAATGGTCTAAAGAACAAGTACAAGAAATACTTCAAATCAAAAAATAAGAATGTAAAAAGAAATACATCATGAAAAAAAGGACAGATTAAGGAGACCTAATATGCAATAAATAGGTTCCACAAGGAGAAAATTATTACACATAGAGAGGTAATAACTAATAATAGATAACAATAAAAACTCTTTCCTAACACAAAGACTTGAATCTGCAGATTGAAAGGCACTGAGCTCCTTGGACCCGTCTCCTCAAACAAGGGCAACAAAAGTAAAAATGAACAAGTGGGACCACATCAAACTAAAAAGCTCTGCACAGCAAAGGAAACCATCAACAAAATGAAAAGGCAACCTACTAAGTGGGAGAAGATATTGCAAATCATACATCCAATAAGGGGTTAATATCCAAAATATACAGAGAACTTAACACAACTTAATATCAAAAAATCAAAAAAGCTGATTAAAAATTAGGCAGAGGATCTGAATAGACATTTTTCCAAAGAAGACACACAGATGGCCAATAGGTACATGAAAAGATGTTCAACATCACTAATTAGGGAAACACAAATCAAAACCACAGTGAGATACCACCTCCCACTTGTCAGAATGGCTATTATCAAAATGACAAAAAATAAATGTTCGTGAGGATGTGGAGAAAAGGGAATCCTCATACATTGTTGGTGGGAATGTAAATTGGTGCAGCTGCTATGGAAAACAGTATGGAGGATTCTCAAAAAAATAAAAATAGAACTACCATACAATCCAGCATTCCATTTCTGGGTATTTATAGAAAGAAAACAAAAACACTTATTCAAAGAGATATATATATGCACCCCTATGTTCACTGAAGCATTATTTACAATAGACAAGATATGGAAGCAATCTAAGTGTCTATCAAAAGAAGAATGGATAAAGAAGATGTTGTATATGTATACAACGGAGTATTATTCAGCCATAAAAAAGGATGAAATCTTGCCATTTGTGACAACATGGAGGGACCTAGAGACTATTATGCTAAGTGAAATAAGTCAGACAGAGAAAGACAGATATGGTATGATTTCACTTATATGTGGGATCTAATAACCAAAACAAATGAAAAAAGCAAAACAAAACAGAAACAAACTCATAGATACCAGAAACTACCTGGCAGTTACTAGAGTAAGGAAGGGTTGGGGGTAGGCAAATAAGTGAAGGAGATTAAGTACAAACTTCCAGTTATAAAGTTTGGGGATGTAATGTACAGCATAGGGAATATGGTCAATAACATTGTAATAACTTTGGTGACAAATGGTAACTAGACTGATCATGGTGATCATTTCATAATGTATATAAATATCAAATCACTATGATGTACATCTAAAACCAACAGGATATTGCATGTCAATTATACTTCAATTTAAAAACCAGATTTCTTGGGGGCCGGCCCAGTAGCACAGCAGTTAAGTTCGCACATTCTGCTTCGGTGGCCTAGAGTTCGCTGGTTTGGATCCTGGGTGTGGACATGGCACCACTTGGCAAGCCATGCTGTGGTAGGCGTCCCACGTATAAAGTAGAGGAAGATGGACACGGATGTTAGCTCAGGGCCAGTCTTCCTCAGCAAAAAGAGGAGGATTGGCCAAAGATGTTAGCTCAGGGATAATCTTCCTCAAAAAAAAAAAAAGATGTTCCCTTTTAAGAGGAATCTTGATGCCAACTGCTAAAATAATAAAATATATTCCATATCCTTGAAAAAAAAGGAGAGCCAGCCCTGATGGCCTAGTAGTTAAAGTTAGGCGCACCCCACTTCAGCAGCCCATGTCCAGTTCCCAGTCCGTCAGTAGCCATGCTGTGGTGGCAGCTCACACAGAAGAACTAGAAAGACAACTAAAATATACAACTATGCATTGGGGCTTTGGAGAGGAAAAAAAAAAGAAAGAGAGCAAGATTGTCAACAGATGTTAGTTCAAAGCAAATCTTTCCCACCACAAAAAAAGGAAAATCACTGAGCTCTAAGCTAAAGAATTGATGCCAAATATATGTAGCTAAGGATAAAAAGAAAATCTTACAAGCATTCAAACAGAAAGAACAAGTTATGTACAAAGAGAAAAAAACTGGCATTTGAGTATATGCAGGAAATCAGATTACATCACTCATAGAACTTACCTGAATAATCAAGAAAATATCAATCAAATAACAAATGAACCAGAACAGACATATTGAAATGAGATATGATAAAAAAGAAGAAACAGCAGTAAGCACTGAGCAATGATACGTATAATTAAATCTAAGTGAATGACAAAAAATATTAAACCATCTCAGCAAAAAACGAACGGAAGGTGGGGTAGAATGGTGATAAATAAAAGACACCAAAAATCTCATCCAGGAAGAAAGGGATTAAGACAAAGAGGAAGTAAAAGTATTCTAAAGATCTTATTTTAAGAAGAAGGGAAGTAGAGAAGAAAAGAGAGAGCCACAGTAGGAAAAAACAGCACACTTGAGTGGAAGAAATTATTTGATTTTCAAATAATAATAGAGAAAATATATATCTGAATATGAAAGCATAGAAAGGGAAGCTAATTATTAATGGAAAGTAAAAGTACAGCAGAACTTCTGAAGTTAAATATCTAGAAAAGATTTGCTTGTTCTGACTATAATCTTCCTAGGCTAGTCACGATGTATTTTTTTAAAGAGGAAACTGACTATATTATATTTATAAGTAGAGCTTTAAATGTTTCAGGGATTTCATTTACTAAGTTGGAACATGCAACTGACTGTTTACAGGAGTTTAATGTTTCAGTTGAATGCAAAGATTAAGGAAAAACAGGTTTTTAAATGTTTAATTTTAAATAAATAGCTTGGTAACCAGGAACTTTTATAGAGTTTTATATAATTTCTGCATTCTAAGGCCCTTTTTCAACATCAAAAAACTCACACAGATTAAGAAAGGCTCACCTTGGATTTCATCCCAAAGAGTTTAATTACTGAAATACCAAGGAAGTCTTGTACTAGCATGCCTCATGGTCAAGACAGATTCATTTCACAGATTATACAGTCTAATGGCTAGACTCCAATACTGCATAAAATTTTCTGAGATTAAGCAATGTTCACCTCAGACATTGCTGATTAGAATTAAATTTATTTTTGTGACACTGATAAGAGTGTGTTGGGTAAAAGTTCTATTTAATGTTGAAAGAATATTTTAGGGGCTAGACTATACTCCAGGTCATACATCAGGTTACAGAGTAATATAAATATTATCTGTTTTTACAAAGTACACATCTTTTTTGGTATCATACATAATAGATTACTAAGGGTCAGATGCCTATGAAAAGTCGCAGAGTAAAAAATAGGCCTAGGTGTGATATTGGTATATATGTCAATGGTTAACTGTCAATGATACCCCCTCTATCCTTTCAGGCTCATAAAAACTGATTGGGAATTTCAAAATCAAGAATTTCTACAGAAGACAAAAGAATAGTCGTGTTATTAAAAGCAGGAAATGGTGAAATAGCTTTATAAGCATCCAGAGGAATTTAGTCATTAAAGTCAATCATTCTAGGTCTGAAAGAAGAGTAAGAACCTAGAAGAAATATAACACTATATTCCAAGCCCTTGTCACCTGTTTCAACTGCTGCTGTATCTTCTACGTCATGATATCATTTCAAATAAGGCAGAGAAGGAATAAAGCAGCCAACCAACCAAGTGCATCAATTATTATTAGTCCTATGATTCTATAAACCAAAAAGACATTCCAAAAAACACTCAAATCTGTTCACCAAATCCTCTAGTGTAAAGTTGGAAGTTTCTCTTCTCACTTAAAATCAAACGTCTTACGATGGAGATACAAGTGAAGATCAGATGGAGAGATCTAGGCATCCACAGACTCTGATTTTAAAGGTACACAAGTTCTAAAAATGTGCTTCAATTATGTACTATATCATCTCTGTAAGTGTCTCAAACTCTATGTCATACTTGCCAGGCTAAGTATCTGCCAATAACGTGGTATTAGAGAAGACTAAACAAGATCATATGATAAACATTTCTACCCTGAAATGCCAAAGAACTAGAATCTTTCATGATGGAGTGAGTAATAATTCGTAGGTGTTCCAGAGGTCATATCTTTAACAGGTCACATTACTGTATGCATTACTTCACTTGTATGTTGGGTGCATAATCTATACAACACTGGTGCTCAAAAACTCCTCAAAGAAGGAATTTCAGAAGTGAGATGTCATCTGTAGGCTCTTAAAGGGTATTAGTGGGGCCAGCCCAGTGGCATAGTGGTTAAGTTCATACACTCTGCTTCGGCAGTCTGGGGTTTGCTGGTTTGGATCCTGGGGACAGACCTACACACTGCCCATCAAGGCATGCGGTGGCAGCGTCCACATACAAAACAGAGGAAGACTGGCACAGATGTTAGCTCGGTGACAATCTTCCTCAGCAAAAAAAAATTTATTACTTACCAGAGAATAACATTTAGCAGCAGATATACCAAAAATCTTATATAAAACTAAAGTCTTTCACTTTGAACATCAAAATTTTGTTCTACTACACACTGACAACGTGGTCTATGTGACTTTCTAAGGCATAATTTCCTTATCTGGAAAATAGTAAAAATAATGCCTACTATATAGGATTGATATACAGATAACCTGTATACTTGAAATAACATATTTGGCTTAGTACACTACATATAACTCCTATATAAAACTTTTCTTTCTTAAAAGAATTAAAATTCTTGTTTTTCCTTTTCTGTCTTATATTCCCCTTCTTATATTCTGATGGGTTCTTCTAATGATCACTAAGGACTCTAAGGATCCCCACATATTTTACCATAGTGATATGATAGACATTAACTTCACCCTACAAATCAGAAATCAGAAAATGACAGATTTGTGAGTCAGTGGTAGACAAGTCTGAACTATTACCATGAAGGAGATTGGGCAACTTTCCACAGTGCTAGAACGTAAGAAAAAGCATCGTTTCCTCCAACCAAGTCCAAAAATAAATGCTCTTCCAAAAGCTACTGGACAAACATAATGCCCGTGTGAGTACTTCCTCTTAAAGCAGACGACATCTGGAAGCACCAGAACCTACACTCCAGGTGCTGTATGACTCTACCCCTCGCAGCCACTGTGCCTCAGACAACACAACGTTATTCTTGTAAGATTGAATTTAAAACCTAGCTTAGAAGCTATTCAGAGAAAAAGAAAAGCACAGAATCTTTTGCCCTCCTTGTGTGTATACAGTGTGTGTATGTATGTGTTTATGAATGGAAATTAACTAGAATGTAACCAATAACGACAGCTTGGTTTAAAGCATATTAGCATAGACTGTAAAGTAACACATGAAGGCTTTTCTGTATATTTTTTAATTAAGTTGATTTTACAAAAACCACCCTCATATGCAACACTGAATCTACTATTTGCTTCTCCCAAGGTTACAGCTGCAACTCCTACTATCTACCCTTCACCTTCGACACCCACACACACATTTTTCTGCTGGGCATTTCCGCTGGAACACAGCCTGAGTGTTGGGAAAGCACGCTGCTGCCACATTTCCTCATGTCTCACTGCTGAAGAGCTGAGAAACACCACATGAAATGTGGCCTTACCCTGATCTCTTGGGGAACTTATAAATAAAATAAGGTCAAATCTCAAAGACATATTTGGTTTGGGCGAGCCATGATGATATTCAGATATGAAATGACACTGTAAACAGGACAAATGCCCTATGGTCTCATGGTTCCCTAAAACAACGCGTACACTAGTTCAGTTTCTCAGGATGAAAATGCTGTCAGAGTCCTGAGGAAAAGAAAAGCTCAATCTTACACAGATTTGCTTTTATTTTTTTTAATTTACTTTTTTATTGAAGTCACACTAGTTTATAATATTATATAAATTTCAGATACACATCATATTTCGACATCTGTATAGACTATATTGTGCTCACCACCAAAAGTCCAGTTTCTATCTGTCACTGTACACATGTGCCCCTTTACCTCTTTCATCCCCCCTCCAGGCCCCGTCCCCTCTGGTAACCACCAATCTATTCTCTGTATCTACGTGTGTGTTTGTTGTTGTTTTTTACCCCCCACAGATTTACTTTTAAATTTAACTGTCAAAAGAAACCCAGGAGCCATTCCCATGGCCTGAGCGGTTAAAGTTCCACATGCTCTACTTTGGCGGCCCAGGTCTGCAGGTTCAGATCTCTGATGCGGACCTAACTCCACTCATCAGGCATGCTGTGGAGGCATCCCAAACACAAAGCAGAGGAAGACTAACACGGATGTGAGCTCAGGGCTAATCTTCCTCCAGCAAAAAAAAAGAGGAAGACTAGCCATGGACGTTAGCTCAGGGTGAACCTTCCTCACCAAAAAAAAAAAGAAAAGAAAAAGAAAATCCCAGACAGGTTCCTGGTGCCTAACATGAAAATCAAGGATCATAGTACCAAATCTATTACAACAAAGTCTAGGTTGTTTCTTCCTTTAACAAATACCCCAAAATAACTTCCAGAATTTTAATACCAGGTCAAACAGTTTTAACAAACAAAATAAATACTTTATTCCTACTAATTGTTCATGAGACACTGACAATATTAAAAACTAGGGAATACATGTAATATCAGCATACTGTGGGAGAAAAGCGGGTTACTCAAATAAGAAAAGCTAAGTAAAATTACAGAGAGAATGAGAGTTAAATTTCATATGCTAACAGCTCATTTTCATACTTTGAACATTAAATTATTCTTTAAAATTTAAAACATATTTCTTATTCATTCTAACCACTGATTAGCAAATTTAGTGTGGGTTATCAAGAGTTCCTAATATTCAATCTCTTCTGTCACTTAACCTAGACTTTAAAAATAAAATCTGTGGATAAAGGAATCCTTTAACTTAAGAAAGAGAGATATTCTTTTTGAAAATTAAACATAAAGACAGGATCTGATGAAAATAATGGTACATTCACCTACCCAAGTACTCATAGGTAAAATTATAAAAGATGTTTAATTGCCCATGTGGGTGGCAGTGATAATACGTAGTACAAAAATGTCTTCAAGAGATTTTTTTTAATGCCTCCTAAAGAATTAATTTGCTAACCCTGTTTGGGAAAAAAAGCCAGAATAAAGCCTCCTAAGATCTGTAACAATACAAGAGAATTACTAAACAAATGGCAGTTCCCACAAAGCTGGGTAAGCCCTCCTTCTCCACCGATGCCACTCAACTCTGAGAGCTGCTGAAGCAGGAGGCATTCTCTAAAAGCTTCAATTATAAAGTTAAAACTAGGGATTGAAACCCAAGAAACATGGGCAAGGGGAGTGAGACAGGTCAGAGACAAGAGTAAAGATCAAAGCCATGAAATTATTCATTTGTACTTAATCAAAATGTTTCAGACACATGAATAAGGCAATAAAAGCAGCCATACACACACACACACACACAAACACAAACATATTCCACGAAAAAGATGAAGAAAAACCTATTATATTCAAATTCAGATCAAATCTACTAGCTATAAATCAGATACAGTAAATGGTAGTAGTTCATATGAGTCTCTACTTGAAATTCCTGAAATGCTACTACAAAACCTGTCGAACACCTTCTCTTCCTGGCATTTTAACAAGTCATTTAAAATGCATTTACAAGCTCAGGGCAAGTTGTGGAATGAAGAATGCTATATACAACTAGAAATCTGTCCTCTTCAGCTCCAAATCTTTCCCCAGAGAAAAGAAAGTCTTACTGGAAAAGAGACTAAAACACAGAGGATGGGAGGCAGGTGGGGCGCAGGTGGAGGGGGTGGACAGTGGGACAAAGGTGAGGGAAAGAGAACTGCAAATTCCATAATTACCTGAAATTTTCTTCACTTTCTCCCTCTTCACTGTCAATCACCTGGGTTATAACTTCAGAATCCAACCAAAACACACTGTCATCCTCCGAAGTGCTACTCTCACTTTCAGTCTCCATCTTGTGCTCAAAAAATGTAAACCTCAAGGCATGGAATAAAGAACACCAATCTTCAGGTTGTTCAGCTCTATTTAAGAGCACTCAGGTGTGTGGCTGACGCACAATGATGTGTGATCATGCTGGGCCACAGTCTATTCCGTGCTCGTTTAATTACAGTCAGAGTGAAGACAGGAAATCGCATACAGCATACGCACTGCGTCAGGCTGCTACACCTGTGACACCTGGAACCCTCCCACTGCCACAGGATCTGTGACCTACATAACAAAAACAGAACCCAAATGAAGGTGATTTTTCACTAATTATCATTTATTGGATAACTATTTTTCTCTTCACAAAGTTTCCAGTTAATAAGTTGAAAGTAGATGTTTTCAAAATGCAGGCTTTTCTTATTTATATTCTTTTGCTATCTCAGACTTAAGAAAGGTAAACAGAAAACTGGAAAGGATACAACATACGTCAAGGTCTCCCGGGCCAAGCACAATGAGAGGCACAGTTACAGATCGCACAACTAGTTAAGAAGGATCACAGTTTACAGAGAAGATAAGCATGGTCTAGGGACCCGCCCAACTTCATGCCTCCTAACACCACACCCACCTTTCCTTCCCCTCAGTAATAACTGCCATATACACCTTTGCTCGGGTATCCAAAGTGGGACATCACATGGCTTCTTAAAGAAAAAAAGTAAGTATCTAAGTTAAAAGATGCTCACAATTACATCAAATAAAAGCGAGCAACAGTTTTACACATTATTTAAACTGCAGACGCCCGTAGCACCCATCAAACAACTTGCGGGGAATGAGTGAAAAGTACAGCATCTCTAACACCGGCAACAACACAACTGTTATCTAGAAAACAGCCGCGTTGGTACCAACCAGCAGATACTCATGGGTATCTGCCTTCTACTGAGTAGTAAGAAACTGCCGAGCCTTGATTTTCTATTACATCTGAGCAGAAAAAATTTTTAAAGGCATCCAGTGGGATACCCTTGCATTTTCATATTTGAAAATAAGGAAAATGAGCCCTGTAGACTACTTTGTTCATTCAATGCCTTTTTCCTTTCTATAAAACTACAACTGACACAATGTGCTACTGTTTTAATTTTGCTGCTTCAAAAATGTATAAAATTTTAATGTACTGACTGTAGTCATTAAATGTATTCCTGCTAGAAACCAAAATTTGTCAAGCCTGGGAATAAACTTAGAAAATAAACTGTGCTTGATAGCGCTAATCTGGAAAAACTCCTGAACAATTTACACAGAGAGATCTTTCAAACTAGTCTAATAATTTCCACTCAAGACAAATCCATAGCAAAGTGTGGCCAGGATAATCACAAAAAAACTAAAGGATTATTGAGATCTCCCTATGCCATAAATCGCCTATCATCTTCCAAAGACTCTGAAGAGATGAAACTAAATTTAATCCCTTCCTCACTCCATCCATTAAAATATATTCCCAATGGATCAAAGATTTAAACATAAAAATACAACCATAAAAGAAAATCACAGGAAAGCTTTATCATCTCACAGGGGAAAAGTTCTTTCTAAGTCTAAGTTTAAGAAGCCCTATAACCATAAAAGACTGATACATTTTACTACATACAAATTTTAAAATCTTCCCTAACCAAAAATTTTTTTTTAATTATGAGCAAAATCAAACGTAAATAATTGAGAAAAAATATTTAGAACATATCACAATGGATTAATTTCCTCAGTATATAAAGAGCTCCCACAAATCTTTAAGACCTAACAACCCAAAAGATAAATAGACAGAGATCATAAACAGAATAGTAATAGAAAAATACAAAAGAATCTTAAAACACAATAAGAAAGTATTTAATTTCACTCAGAAATGTAAAAAACCACAATAAGATGCCTTTTTTAATCTACCAGGCAAAGATTTAAAAAGTTTTTAACAAACCATTTAGAAGATGTGGGAAAATAAACACACACTGTTGGTGGGAGTATAAATTGCTATAATCTCTGTGCAAGGCAATTTGGTAAAATCTACCAAAATTCAAAATGCACATCTTTCTAGCCAAGCAATTCCCCTTCTAGGAAATTATCTTATTTTCACGCATGGAAATAAGAGATGAACAGGAATATTCATTGTAGTAAACTTTATAATATCAAAATAGAATAGCAAAAACATCCTAACTTGCTCATTAACAGAAAACTAGATGATTAAATTATGGGATATCCAGAGAATGGAATGCTAATGAGAAACACAAGTATGCCCTATTGGTCATGATTTGGAACAAACTGTAAGGCACACTGTTAAGGCAAAGAAGAAAGAGGTAGAGGTGTGTAACAGTACACATGATATGCTGCCATTCACGTTTTCAAAGAAGGGGAAGAAGAAACATGTGACTACAAATGTGCAGAATAGCTACTGGAGGACAGCACCAGTGCCAGCCGTTGTCTCCAAGGGGAAGAGTAGCTGGAGAAGAGGAATGATGGGGAAACAAGTTTTCACTATAACATGTGCACATAACCCTCACAGAAAAAATAACTAATTTTAAATATAATTTTTGTATCCCTCAGTAAACGATTGGACTTTTAAATATTATTTTAAGTAGCTAGCTCTTCTTTTTCTTCTAAACAATTCCAACTGCTTTCCTGTGTTTTCATGAATCCTGTTTACTTCCTTTTAATCACCTCTTTTGCTCTTTCATTCTCCTGGTTGATTTACTTCCTCAAGCCCTTTCAAACATGAAAAAGTGCACTGTAAGCAGTATTTTTACACAGAATACTGTGAGCAGCCTGACTAATATCAGATCACTCAGGAGCTCTCCTTTTCCAGTCCTGCGCCACTTGCGAATGCTCCCTCACTGACACCCGGCTGCAGTGAGAGCCTGCCATCCTACCAACCCGACCCACACACCACGCGGCTCTTTCAAGACTCATCCTCACAGTTTTGACTGTGCCATCACAAGTTTTAAAAAACATCTTTATGGCTGGCCTTATGGTTGAGTGGTTAAGTTCCCCTGCTCCACTTCGGCGGCCCGGGGTTTCACTGGTTCGGATCCTGGGCACGGACATGGCACCGCTCATCAGGCCATGCTGAGGTGGCATCCCACATGCCACAGCCAGAAGGACCTACAACTAGAATATACAATTATGTACTGGGGGGTTTTGGGGAAAGAAGAAGAAAAAGAAAATTGGAAACAGATGCTAGCTCAGGTGCCAATCTTTCTTAAAAAAAAAAGTCTTTAACTTCAAAATCAACATGTGTTCTGTTTTCTGTTCCCTTCTTCAGGAGCTAATGAAGATATAGCAGAAATAAAAGGTAACGAAAAGCAGGGAGGCGGGAAAGGAGCAAGCAGAGTCAATCCGCAAGGCTCCCAGAGATGGAGCGCGACTCCATATTCCTGAAGACCCCATGACTGCCTCACTCCTGACCAGGCGTCACCGCCCCAACAAGCTTTCATAGAGCCCAAGTCGCGGACCTGAACCGCAGGAGTCACCACCGTCAGTGGTTTAGAACTAGTTGATTCCTCATCTTCTACTGACCAACAGGCGAGGAGGCTGAGGGAAAGGGAAGTTCCTAATCCCACTGCAGCAAGGGAAGAAGCATTCTTAGAAGCAGTTAAAATCCCAAATCAGAACGTATTTCCTTTTCAAGAGAAATATTTTAAAAGTGGCTTATTTTTCTAGTAGCAGTAGTAAATTAGTAATAATAATATCAAATAATAGATTCTGAGCACTTACTTCATGTGTCAAGCATTGTGCTACAGCCCTAACATAATTAATTATAATTAATTACATAATTCTCACAACCATCTTATGAGGCAGGAGCTATTATGATCCTCACGTTACAGGTGAACTGAGGCTTAGCATAATAACTTGTCCAGGGTTACTGAGCTCACAAGATTGCATTAAAGATACTTTTTAAAAATCAACCTAAAATCTAACCACCATCTAAAACGCTATTTCTATGGGAAGAATGTGGTTTTCATTTTGGTCCACATTCAGCTCATTAGCCTGGCCCTCTCTGATCTGTTTTGTTTTATCGCTTTTTTCTTTTTCGGGGGAAGGGCAGTGATACTGCTGGCCTACACTCTTTTCTGTACACCATCCCCCACATATTTGGGTTGACTACCAAGGAGGGGTGCAGGCAGATCACACAGCAAAATAGCAGCAAAGCAGGTCTCCATTCTCTCATTTCAGCGCTCCTTTTCCCACAACATAATGTCAGAAGTGTTTTCATCAAATCTGTTCAAAATAGCTCATGGCACATAGCCAAGAGGTCAATAAATATTTCCTGAATTGGGCACCAAACTTTGTCCACAGAATGCTTCACAAGTATGACTCTAAATATAGATATACTAGACTCGTCAGAAAATTACATATTCTAAACATGAATAGCATATGTCTAAGCGTAATATATATATGTGTATCAAATAATTGTATTAGAAAGAAAAATTAAGCAAGAATGCTTCTAAAATATTTCCAATGACTGAAGATTTTCCTCCAAATGTAAAAAGCAAAATATATACAATGTACAAATATCATCCATCATTAACCATTCTTATACTACCTATGCATTCATTCTAAATGTTAGGTGATTTATATCTTTAAATTGTTTTTCTAACCACCATCTTTATAGGCATTTCCTACAATGAAATGATTAACTTCAAAAGAACAACTATTTCCTTCCTTATTACAGAATACTCATGTATTCTGGATCATCAAATATAGATATTTGCTTCAGTTCACAAATATATCTAAAGGGTAAACAATTATGCACACTTTATTTCATTAAAATTTAAGTAAAATCAATTTATTTTACTTAAACCTTTAAACACAACAGAAGAGGTCTACTTGGCTAGAAAATGGAACATTTCATGTTAGATTAGATTGTGCTTCATTAAAAGCATATTCAACGGGAGATCTAACATTGAACTGTCCAAAGAAGCTAAATGAAATTTTTAAAAAATGGCTATCTTAACAAAATCCCTATAACAAGAATAAATGCATTAAAAATATATATGTTTCATTTCAAAAAGCTATGCATAAAGCCAGGAACAAAAACAGTTTTCAATAGAAACAGAAGTGTTTTGATATCAAACGCACATGGGCTCAAATTTTGATGATGACATTTATAAATAGTGTGGTCTGGGGCAAGTAACAATTTTTAAATTGAGTTTCAATTTAGTAATCCCCAAAAGAGGAATAATAACCTTGTAACGTCAATGTATGGATGAGAAATAATGCATGTAATGAAACAATCATATTGCAGAATATAGGTAAGAGCCTCTGTAAATGACAGCCATCATCCTCATCATCACTGAAGCCACAAAAGATTTTTATTGCTGTGATTACATAAAAATTGAGAAATAAAATAGTAGTAATCTAATAAATAAAAGGAAACAGGTCTCAACCAAGTTAGGGGGTGGTTTTCTAATTATTTAAATCCCTTTCATGAATGTGAAGGATGGTAATCAAAAATTAGAATAGAAAGCTCATATTCTCCCCTCATCACATTAAAAAGGATTACAAAGTGCGTGCATATAAAATTAGATCATAAGATAATTCAGCATGACATTTCCAATCTTCTTCGTAAGCGATATTTAGTGGAAATTTCACAAGTATATGAATAAGCTCCCCCCAAATTCAACTGAAATGGTTTACTGCTTTTAAATTAAATTTTGTATCTTTAGTGAAATAAGCAAAGACTAAAAGCATACTTTCTGGTATTCAAGTTTTAAAAATGTGTACTGTCTATTATAAATGTATAAAACCGCTTTCAGGAAATACATAATCTCAGGCTATGCTTTCACTGGATCACTACCTACTGTCAAGTGTTACACATTCTAGAATCATCATCTCATGTAAATAGTGGTTGAAGAAAAACTCTATGACAGTCTACCTCACTGGACTCCCTCGACAGCATCCAACCACTGTGATATCAGTAACTGCAAAAAAATTTTAAAACACTAATAGAGTATGATTCCATTACTATAAGAAAAATAGTATTTTTCAATATACACACATAGAAAAAAGCTTGGAAAACTAAATAAAAATACTGTAGATAATTTTTATTTCCATCTTTAAATTTACCCATATTTTTAACATAAAAATGTATTAGCTGTTTCATTTTTTAGTTTCAAAGAAATTAACTGCATGAGTTAAAAGATCCACTCCACACCTTCTTCTCTTGAATAGCTGAATGCTAAATTTTACTATCTCATATACCATAGAAATCAGTGATAAATGTTTACTGAATAAATACATGAGTGAATTAATGATAAATTTAGGTCCCAAGCATCAGGACTATAAGTTCAAAAATAAATAAAGGCAACACTGCTATACAGACGAAGTCAATCTAAAATGAAGAATAAAAACAAGAAAAACAGCAAATGAGAAAAGCAAAAATAAGCATCCCGACTACAGAACTAAAAAAACCTAAACAGAGATTCTTTATATATCAGGATCTCAGAATCATGAAATAAACTTATATATCACGAGTTAATATGCATTTAATCCCAACTCTATGTATTTCCCATCCCAACCTATGAAGAACCAAAATCCACCGTATCTGCCGCCCATTAGTAAAGAAATTAATGCCCATACGCTGTCCATAAGTGCAAAGACCGCATCTACTGCCTGTCAGATTCATAAACCACATCACTTGGCTTCACTGTTCCCCTTTTCAAACACTCACAACATCCAACCCAGGGATACTCTGTTCCAACACTCAAGAACTCAAGGTGCTCTTGTGCAAGGAAAAAAACAAAAGCCATGGAATCAACATCAATATATTTCACCAAATGAAATGAGTTAGAGGCTGCCCTGGACACACACAACGAGCGAGCTGTATTAACTTCAGCACCCCATTTGCTGACTCAATAAATAACAAAACAAAAACCCTTGCTTTGTCAGACAAATCAGAATCTAGAGATCTCAGGAAATCCTCACTGGCTAAGCAACCACTTCATTAGTCTAGGGACTACTCATTTTTGCTTTCAATCTACAGATAAAATAAACTATATAATCCTTGACAAATAAAGGTAAAGTCTGAAACAAGTTATAACTCTTCTAGCAACAAGTTAAAGGCCGCTAAAATACACTATCTACATGTAGTTGTTAAATGAAAACGAGTAAAAAGTAACAAATAAAACTTAATAAAATCAATCATCTTTTTAAATGACCACTTGATAGTAAAACAGTCTTCATATCTGAGGGAACCTATAAGACTGCAGGAAGGAAGCGGACTACAGTTAGTGAACAGAAAAGTATGGCGTTGAAAATTAAGAATTAATTACGCCACAACTGATTGAGTAAAAGGTCTTGTAAAGATAATGAAGGTGGAGCATCCTTCCATATGATATTGAATTAAAGGAAATATTTCCTGCAGTGGAATTCGGACTGAACACGCCGTAGTCAGTGAGCAAGAAGCCTGCACTACTCCTACAAACATAAGGCCCAAGAGAAGTGTGGTCTTGAGAGAAACTGAGCAGCCACGCAGTACTTCTGCTTACCACTGAGAACGGGACCTCTTCCTAACGCTAATGGTCCTGCAAAGAAAAGTGCTAAGTGTAAACTTAATAAATAATAATCAGGGGAGACAGCTCATGATCTAACTAGACTCTGACTCACGGAAGGCCTGGGGAGGTCTGGGGGCGACTAGGATGAAATCACTAGGGGGAAAAATTAGAGCTGTGCAAAAGAAAAAAAAAGGTACTAAGTACTAGGCCCAGGGTATTGCATAAACTTATTAAAGCTTCTCTCACCAAACTAACTGAAAAAATGCCAATAAATCAAGTGTCTTCAATCTACTGTTTTACCTACTGGTGTCCTTCCCTGGGGAGGTCACTCTACTGTATGTTGTTTGAAACTGAAGTGATTTTAGCTGCCTGCTACTTAGCTTATCCTGTCTGTTCCCCCGCTATTACCCAGGAAAGGATGGCAAGAGTAAAAGTGGGAGTGAACAATAACTAGTTAAAGTATTAGAGAACATTTCACTACTTATAAAATCACAAGTATTTTTCTCAAATCACAATCATTCTATCCTCAAACAATAGAAGCTAAACCCATACGACTGAACGTCAATCTGAGATGTATTACTCTAATTTAAAAGAAGTAGACTTCAACTCTCAGTATCAGTAATTCTTCAATTTTATTTTCCTAGAAAGGAGAATTAAGTTGCTACCTGCTTATTTAAATTTATTTCACAGGCCAGCCCCAGTGGCCTAGTGGTTAAGTTCGGCGCATTCCACTCTGGTAACCCAGGTTTGGTTCCCGGGCACAGACCTACACCACTCGTCTGTCAGTGGCCATGCTGTGGTGGCAGCTCACATACGAAAGGAGGAAGACTGGCAGCAGATGTTAGCTCGGGAAGAATCTTCCTCAGCAAAAAATAAATAAATAAATACATATCAGTTAACAGGCATTTTTCCCATTACCCTTTGTTACAGAAATCTGTTCTGGTAAATTTTATTGATTACAAAAATAATAACAAAATGAATCTTTTGAAGAGTAAAATGTAATAGGTAAAAAGAACTTAATATAGGTAGCTCTTTAAAGGATACACAGGTTCATATTTAAATTTGAATGGTAAATTAAGAATTGAATATCTGCCTGTTTCTGATTTTGCTGGAACCTCATGTTAATACTATTATCTGCGGTGCTTTATATCTGATGTTTTCAAAAGATACAATGAATGCAATGCACATTTTATGATCTCTCAAATAGTTCTTGCAAAACAATGAAACTGTTTTTTAAAAGTCAATTCGGAATCATTACTATTTCCTTGTGGTAAGATAGGCATGTTTAGAAACTGAACTAACTTGTTACTTACTGACATGCAATTCATTAAGCTACTGTTTCACTATTATAAACAGAATTCCAGTTAAAAATCCACAACAATTGAAAACAACACTACTACTTTTGTGGATCCATGGTTTCCATTTTAGAAGTAAGGTTGGACTTCTTTTTTCACTTACTGAAGCTCAGAATATGATTCATATTCCTTCCACGCACTTATTACTTATGTGAACTCAAGTAATTTACTTAAGATTTCTCAAGTTCAATCTCCTCATCTGAACAGAATAACCATGCCCAATCATTCCTCAATCAAAGTGATTAGATTAAACAGTATATTAAGTACCTACATAACACAACATTAGTAAATAATAGGTGCTAAAAAATGGAAAGTATAATAAAAGAAAGATTTTTCATGAATCCAGGTTTTGGAGTTACTAAAAAATGTTAAACTCCTTTAGAAGAGGAATCAAAATTCTTATAAGGACTGTTTTTCAAATTACTGAATTATCATTATCTCACCTAAAGAGATGAATTAATACATAATTCTTTAATATCACAATTATCCAGTCAGTGTACAAAGTTTTCCAAATGTCACGAACATTTTTTTAACAGTTGGTTTGTTTGAATGAGAAAGTCCACACATGATATCTTAGTTAACAGGTCTCTTAAGTCTCATGATTTAAGGATTCCTTCTCCTCCCTTTTTTGGTCAAAGATTTGTTAAAGAAACCAAGTCCTATATAATTTCTAACATTCTGGATCTTGCTGATTACATCCCAACAGTATTGTTCTATAAGTTTCTCTGTCTCTCATAGCTTTTTTACAGGCATTAGTTCTTAAAAGTTTTATTGAATGCTTTAGTTTGATGTTTTCTGCCTTATCTACCAGCCTTCCCAAACAAATATTAATCAAAGGAACAGCAAAATGGTAAGATGGTAGAAAACACAAAGACAAAAGTAACAAAAGGGCCATAGACAATATATTCTTGCAATGATTTTAACCAGGTATAATGGGGGCAGCTATCTAAAGTACAGCACATTAAGAGGTTCCAAGTATTGTTTGACTTCTGACCTAAATGGGCTCTTGCATCCACTACTGCCATCTATGCCATTTCTACGTCCTCCTACATAATCTACTAAGAACAATGGCAATACCTGCACACACCTGAACAATCTATGACTAATACTAAGACTCTACCCAGGCAGTTTGCCACTAATTAGCTCCTACCATTTTAGAAGGACAACATAAAAGCTGCATGAACTATGGAATATTCTTAAAGTAGACGACAGAAACATAACCACTCCTATTTGGGCAGAAAGAAGGAACAATCAATATCTTGGAATAAATTATCAATTCAGTGAAAACAACTGAAATGCAGGAATATCCCATTCTAGTATACTAAACTTAGTTCACCAACTCTTAAACATTTGAAAATAAATGATTAGCAGGAATCACGAGGTCAAAGATTTACTTGTAACAGGCTGCCTATCTAAGAAAACAGATTCATGGCATAATGTAACACAGAGGGATACACTAATAAACCTTCATGAGCTTGGAAATCCAACAAGTTAGTACCAGGTAACACAGATTTACCAAGGAGAATTTGACAATCTCCTCCCAGTTCCCCAAAAAAATGCTCTTACTATTTCGTCAGTGTCAGAATCTCTAAGTCAAAGAATAGTTAAAACAGTAAAAGATTCTACAAATATCAACTATATCCACAAGCTAACAAGTTCTTAAGTGAACAAATGGAAAAGACAATTCATCATGCTCTGGTTTTTCTGCTAGCATCAAACAACTAGCCAGGGATTACCATCCATTACGTCATTTTCAAATATAAAATACAAAATAGATACCAGCACAATAAAAATATCAACTTAGACTAGCACAGCAATTTACTATTTTCAAGGAACTCTGAGATATTTCAAAGCAAATGACAAGCGACAAAGAGAAATTAAACCAAGGAAAGGATATGAATTTTACCTCTAAAATACAGATTTTAGGGAACAAAACTTTTAAAAGCAGAAAAAGCACTGAGAATTGAATTCACTTTAATATTTCAATAAACAACATAGTCTAACATTAAAAAGCTTAATAATAAAAACAGGTGATAGACATTTCAGGAAACGGTATACAACAAGAAAGTATGGTCATTTACAGCATTGTTTTCCAAGGAAAACACTAGGGCTGTTGCTTCAAGTGTGGTTTTAAAACAGATTCTCAATCCTTTTTTCTGCCCCAAAATAGTTCAAGGATACGCACACACTCATTAGCAACAATGACTTATAACCTAGTTAGAGATTTATTTTGATTAACAGCAGTTTAAAAGCTGAATTATCTTTGAGAGTGTCAAGCCTGTTGGGCATTCAAAACTTAAAGTGAAAATTCTTTTAATTAGAATTTAATTTAGTTGAAATCAGCAGCACAAAAGAAGTTAGTTTTAAAGAGGGTTGGGGAGGGAGGAAAAGCTGAATAAAATGAAGTCTCTGGTCAGCAAAAGGCAATACGAGGACAAAAGGAGGCAGGCAAAAAGTAAACTTTGTATAATACCTTGATTCACTGATGAAACAGACATAAATCATTAACCAGAACATCTGGGAATATCAGTAAGGGTACCAATATCCTTCCCCATAACATTCTGGAAACAAAACCAAGGTGACAGAATGCTCAACTGCATGGACCTTGGTGGTGAATCAATATGGGGGTAATTCTTATGCTGTTATTAACATTTTTGTTAGACTACCATCTCTGAAACTAAAACATCTGCCTTACTGAATATCTGGCACAGACGTCTATGATAACAAAGAAGAATTTGGCCAATAGCTACTTACTGCTGAAAAGAATGAAGGGCTAGAGAAATATCTGGTTAGAGAACACAAACAACATGAAAGAACTATTAGCACTTATGGAAATTTCAGATATTCGAATACTTTCAAAGTTAGAAGAAATCTTGAAGACCATCTATTCTGAATCAGCTGGTAAACTAAAGTCTAGAAATTCATGTTTCCTTTTACTATCTTATGATTATAAGGTAAATTTTCACACAGTATCTCATTTTAATTCTGATACCAACAAAAAGTTAGTGGTGTGATAAAGAAAACAACACTGTCCCTGTATTACAGACAGGGAGACTGAGGCTAGCCCAAGGTCACACAATTTATAAGTGTAATTACCTCTTAGGTTATCTGCGAAGGAACAGCTAAAATGTCTCCTCCACTAAGAAATTTTCGAATTATTCTCCAGTCCAAAGCATTCTCCTTTCTGCTTTCCTACATAACACTTTCAAAAACACTTTCAAAATACTTTCAAAAATACAAGAGAAACAGGCATAAAGAGGTTAACTGACTTGCCCAAGGACACGAGGGTGGAACTGGGAGTCTGACTCCAGAGATTATGCACTTAACCACTAACTTATTGCCCCAAAATGGCCACTAAGTATGATCTCTTCTGCTATAATACATTACTGTAACACGAATTTATGAGGTTGGTAAATAGGAGAATATGTCAATATGACTCAGATTATATATAACAATTTTTCCCACACATTAATGCTTTTGGCCAGATACAACCAGTTTAACACAAAGTTCACTACTATAAGAGAAATGTAGTAAAGTGCAGGGGATCACTGTACTGTGCATGATGCCCACTCATGCCACTTTGTTGCTAGTTCGATTAGGTCCCATACTAAGCCTTGGTAGGGCTTTTCCCACGGCACTTCCTCATTTTTGTACACTTTACCCTTGTCTCTATAATTTAGCAGTCTCAACCTTTCATCACACTCCTTGCTATCAAGCAACCAACACCTTTTCTTAAAGATAGAGTCCTCTATTTACTGCAATATTTGTTTACCTACTAACAATTTGACATATCTTTTGAACTGTGCTATTATTAGGACTGTTACTGCTTTTACCAGTGCTCTGGATACAAAGCTGCATACATTTTGAGTGATTTGTGGAACCCATCTTTACCAGATCTTTTATTTTTAGTGCATGATTTGTAAAACCACAAGATTTTTCAGAAATACATATATCACATCATAGCAGAAATAAATGTAGAAAAAATGATGTTTTAAAACCAGTATCAATATTTACTATGTACTCCTTTATGGCCAATCAGATCTTCCAAGTCTTACTACAGAATAAAATTGCTACCATCAAAAATCCTGGGCACATAACACAAGAGAACAGCTCTTAATTCCCTCTCATCTCAGTACCTTTCTGTGTAAACCAAAAGCCAGGAGTTCCTCAGAATGTATGTACAGAGAACTGAAAAAACATGCTAGGACTGGCTCCTAAACTTGACTGGGCAACACAATCACTTGAGAAGCTTAAAAAAAATACGAGTTCCCCCACCCCCACACAGATGTACTAGATTTCCAGAAACCAGATCCTAGAATCTGCATTTGAAGTTCTTCAGTTGATTCTATTTATCCAACAGCCTAGTTGTATAATGATCAAGTACTTATGTAAGAAAGAAACAAGCACAAAAATTAAGCCACAAAAATATGCTTTTACTTTCTGAAATGATCAATAATTCAAGTGAAATAAATAGCATTCCTTAAAGAAGAGTATTAAAATTGTATAAATGGCCATTGTTTAATGTTATTGGTCATAATAGTTTATAACATTGTGAAATTTCAGTTGTACATTATTATTTGTCAGTCACCATATATATATGTGGCTCTTTGCCCCTTTTGACAACCCCACAACCCCCTTCCCCTCTGGTAACCACTAATCCGTTCTCTTTGTTCGTGTATTTATCTTCCACATATGAGTGAAATCAGACAGTGTTTGTATTTCTCTATCTGGCTTCTTTCACTTAACATAGTACCCTCAAGGTCCATCCATATTGTTGCAAAATGAGACGATTTTGTCCATTCATCAGTCAATGAGCACTTGGGTTGCTTCCACTTCTTGGCTGTTGTGAATAATGCTGCAATGAACATAGGGGTGCATAAGTCTCTTTGAACTGTTATTTCAAGTTCTTTGGATAAATACCCAGTAGTGAGATAGCTGGGTCATACGGTATTTCTATTTTTAAGTTTTTGAGAAATCTCCATACAGTTTTCCATAGTGACTACACCAGATCACATTCCCAACAGCAGTATACGAGGAGGGTTCCCTTTTCTCCACATCCTTTCCAACATTTGTTGCTTTCTGTCTTGGTAATTATAGCCATTCTAACAGGTATAAGGTGATATTGTAGTTTTAATTTCATCTCCCTCATGATTAATGATGTTAAACATCTTTTCATGCATCTGTTGGCCATCTGTATATCTTCCTTAGCAAAATGTCTGTCCATATCCTCTGCCGATTTTTTGATCAGGTGATTTGTTTTTTCGTTGTTGAGTTGTATGAGTTCTTTATATATTTTGGAAATTAACCCCTTGTCAGATATATGATTTGCAAATATCTTCTTCTAGTTTGAGAGTTGTCTTTTCATTTTTTCCTGGTTTCCTTTGCCTGGCAGAAACTCTTTAATCTGATGCAGTCCCACTTGTTTATTTTTTCTTTTGTTTCCCTTGCAGGAGCAGACATGATGTTCGAAAAGATCCTTCTAAGACCTATGTCAAAGAGTGTGCTGCCTATATTTTCTTCTAGGAGTTTTATGGTTTCACATCTTACTTTCAAGTCTTTAATGTATTTTGAGCTAATTTTTGCGTATGGCAAAAGATGATGGTCAAGTTTCATTCTTTTGCATGTGGCTGTCCACTTTTCCCAACACCATTTATTGAAGAGATGTTCCTTTCTCCATTATATGTTCTTGGCACCTTCATCAAAGATTAGCTGTCCACAGAGGTGTAGTTTTATTTCTGGGCTTTCAATTCTGTTCCATTGATCTGTGTGTCTGTTTTTTGCAGCAGTATCATGCTGTTTTGATTATTCTACCTTTGTATTACATTTTGAAGTCAGGGATTGTGAAGCCACCAGCTTGGTTCTTTTTTCTCAGGATTGCTTTAGCTATTTGGGGTCTTTGGTTGCCCCTAAGAATTTTAGGATTCTTTGTTCTATTTCTGTGAAGAATGTCATTGGGATTCTGATTGAGATTGCATTGACTCTGTAGATTGCTTTACGTAATATGGACATTTTAACTATGTTTATTCTTCCAATCCATATGCATGGAACATCTTTCCATTTCTGCATGTCATCACCGATTTCTTTCAATAATGTCCTACAGTTTTCATTGTATAGGTCTTTCACCTCCTTGGTTAAATTTATTCCCAGATATTTTATTCTTTTTGTTGCGATTGTAAATAGAATTGTATTCTTGAGTTCACTTTCCATTAGTTCACTATTAGAGTATAGAAAAGCAACTGATTTTTGTAAGTTGATTTTGTACCCTGCAACTTTGCTGTAGGTGTTGATTATTTCTAATAGTTTTCTGATGGATTCTTTAGTGTTTCCTACATATAAAAAATGACGTTGTCTGCAAACAGCAGGAGTTTCACTTCTTCCTTGCCAATTTGGATATTTTATTTCTTCTTCTTGCCTAATTGCTCTGGCCCAAACCTCCAGTACTATGTTGAATAAGACTGGCAAGAGTGGGCACCCTTGTCTTGTTCCTGTTCTCAGAGGGATAGCATTCAGTTTTTCCCGTTGAGTATATTGTTGGCTGTGGGTTTGTCATAAACAGTAAATGGTCATTTCGTTAATCCTTTAATTCAGAATTGATCAATTCAAATATGGAAGGACTGTTCACTAGCTATATACGACTCATAAGAGGCCTGAATGAGTAGAAACAGTAACATAACGAGCAACTAAGCCCTCTAACTAGTTGCCTGATATACAAATAAGGCCCTCAATGTGGGAAATGAAGCAAAATCATGGTGTTTGTAATATATGCACATGTAGGGAGTTTCATTTTCTTGGCAGAGAGTTCTGGCAATCCGTAACAAGGAAAGTCACCATCTTCTTTTGACTTCTTAATTTTGGAATTCTTGGGTCTACTGGGGAAAATTATTCTCATTAAGGCTATACCAATACCATTTGCACTATTACTAACCACACTGTTTAATATACCTCAACATAATTTAAACTTACTTCTCCATCTACATTTCTTATTTAAATGCTAGTACGAATCTACCTCCACTGGTAGAATGTTTACAGCTACTCCAGTACATAACATAGTACAACTGCAAACATTCTAGATGGCAATTAGAGAAGGTATGCTTGTACAAAATACTCCAGGAAACTTCATGGCATGCCATGTACTTATATATATGTCTTGAAATATCTGTGATCCAGAATACTTACAAGAAGACAACAAAATTTTAATTTGGGGGCTAAAAAACTGCTCATTTTACACAGAAAGAAGCAAAACTTATGTGGGGCACCTAACATGATTAATTTAGATCTCAAATTATATTTTTATCTGGGCTTAACCTAGTTGTCCCCAAAAATATATATGATTTCTTAATTTCATTTTCCAAACCCCATCAAAGACTTATATTTCATAATACTACATTAAAAATAAAATGTAGTATACTTAAATAATCTACGAGTTTTTATTTGTCTAAGCCTCAAATATTTTGACTCACTTGGTAGTTCTGCTATCTGAAATTTAAAATGATGTAAATGGAGATATAGGGTAATCAAGAGACATCCCCAAGGCACCAACGTGCTACTATGCTCAATGAAACGCACATTTCACTGAAAACGGACAAAATCACTGCTTCAGTTAAACCAAAAAATACCCCAGGAGGTATTTTATCTGACACAAAGGATGTGGTTTACCATCTATAGCAGCTAAATTTTAATCTTCTATTTTTCAGAACTACTTGCCAAAGGCAAATGACAGCATGTAATAACGTACTGAAATTTTCTGTAATTGGCAGCAGATGCTGTAACAGTAATGGAGAAAAGCGAATGATACACGAGTCCAAGATATCATCACAGCCCCCTTGTAACCATTATTAAATAACATATTGCAGGACATGTCAAAAATAGTGTGCCCTATCTCAGGTGCATTAAATGAATTCTGCATTAATGAAATATTAAAATTAAACTAAAACTCTGAAAACAAGACTGGTTCCCTTGTCTTAAATTTTTATGCTGCAGATAAAATTTTTAATAGTACACATGTTCATAATGCTACATAAGCTACTTAAAAACAGATTTATTTCAAATAGATACAGCGCTCTGTAACAGCCAAAATGACAAATCTTACATGAAGACACTATGAGGTTAGGAGTCATCATACTTTCTCTGTAAAGGGCCAGATAATAAATATTTTAGGTTTCTTGGACCATACAGTCTCTGTCACAGTTATTCAACTCTGCCTTTGTAGAAGGAAAGCAGCCACAGACAACAGGAAATGAATGGACATGGATGTTTTCAAATAAAACTTTATTTATGAAAACAAGGAGGGCATTAGTTTGTCAACCAGGCACTAAGTGAATGCAGAAAACTGCACCCAGTTGAACCCAGCCACTTAGGAATACACAGAACGCACACACCTCACCAGGACAATGAGCCACCCCATCCACATATGGTGTTATGACTTTCCATCTGATTTCTAATCAGCCCGCTTCCACCACTTCACAGCTCACAAGCTGCAGCCCTCCTAACACAGGTGGCCACAGTCCCGCACCTTCTCCTCCTCTGGTAGCCACCACAGACTCTCTTGAATTGGGCCAGCCTAGATTTCTTGCCTACTTCTGAAGCACTCACTGTGTTCAAATGAGTGTACTGTGCTGCCTGATACGGGCTTGAGCCATGGACTTCATCCTTGCAAAGGATGGAGAAGCACCTACTTGGTCCCTAAGGAACCAAGCCTGGGGTAAGAAAGGATTCCCAAACAGAAATCAGGGGCCTTTGCAAAAAAGAGAGAGGGAGAAAGAGAAAGGAAAACACGTACTACTACAACTTCTATGTACTATAGCTACAGAGTGGTATAGCTTCATATGTGATTAACTTATGCAAACTAAACAATATCTACTCAGCACTGGGCATGATTCCAAGTAGTTTAAAGACAGGCATTTTTAATAAAACAGAGCTTCTAAAAAATCTAACTCAGTGTATTTCACCTGGTACTCAAATGAAAAAACAGCAAATGTGCTTCATTGCTGGGAAAAAACTGAGAAATTTAGCAAAGATAGTATGCTTTTATTCTGTTAAGTAAATTTTAAAAGTCTTCAAGGATTCTTTTAACTAGGCAATACTTTTACCTTGTCCACTGACCTCAGAACTAAGCCATGGATTAAGTACAGGTCATGGATATTGAAGTGAGCAACCATAAACTCTCCAAAGAATCTATTCTCAAAGCTTATAAGGACAACTGTAAGCTTGCTTAAGTTCAGTCAATTAGATAACAGATCATCTCATCAAGACTATATATTGATTTTAGAAGTTAATATGAAATGCTTTTAAAAAACTACTTCCCTTTATGACCTCCACTCAAATCATATCTAAAAATTACTTCCCTGAACTCACCAATTCTTTTTGCATCACTACAACTTTGATTGTACTGTCTAGCCCCTCTCCTTTGAATATAACAGCCTTTTACTCGTTTGCTTGGTAAACAACAACAAAGACTTCAAGACTCAACTTAAGCAACACTTCCTCTCTGAAGTCCTTCTTCCCACTGATTATCACTGTTTTATTCTGGTTAATGATAATGTTTCCAGTGTTTACTCAGTAATCATGATGCTGGCTTTTGGAAATAGATACATACACACACAGATTTTATCATGTTAAAGCAAACAGCCATTTATTCTTTTTGTCAAGAATGGATGTTGAATTTTAACAAATGTTTTTTCCAAATCTACAGAAGTGATTAAATGAGATTTTTCACTTGATTTATTCATATGATGATTTACAAAAGAAACTATCTTTGCATTTCTGGGAGAGGAATAATCACATCTGACCACAGTGTATTACTCTTTAATGAGCTTTGGATTCTGCTAATATTTATAGGATTTTTACACTGATACGCACTTGTGAGACTGATCAAGTTTCCTTTCTGCAATCTATGCCAAGTTTTGATAGCATCTTTTAAAAATGTTAAAACTGTTGCTTTTTTTTCTATTCTCTGCATCAGTTTAAATGGCCAAGTATTATCCCTTTCATAAAGGTACGGTAAATTTCCCCTCCAATATCATCCAAGTCTTGTGGATTAGGCTGGGGAGAAGGAGGGCTGCTCTTTAACAAGTTTTTCTATTTGTTCTATCATAATTGCTCTGCTTCAATTTTCTCTCTCTTCTAGGGTCAGCTTGGCAGTTATAACTTTCCTAGCAAAATCATCCAGTTCATTCAGTTTCTCAAATTTGTTTCATCAAAGATGAGCAAATCTTACAGTTCTTTGAATTAATTTTTTTCTGTCTCTATGCTAATTTCCAAATGAAACTTCTTAACAGATTAGTTATTTCATTGTTTTCTAAAAGAACAGTTCTTTCATTTCTCTAATTAGGTCACCTTACTGAAAATGCTACTAAATTTTTCAGTGCCTTAGTTTAGCAATAACAGTTCCTATTTTATAAGGTTATTGTGAGAACTAAATGCGCTTATATATGTCAAGTGTTTAGAACACATCCTAGTACTCAATGCATTCCATATGTATTAATTTCTCCTTTGATCTCTGAATGAGTTTCCAATTGCTGCTGTAACAAATCACCCCAAACTTAGTGGTTTAACACAACACAAATTTTACTTTATTGTTTTGGAGGTCAGAAGTCCAAAATCAGTCTCACTGGGCTGAAGTCAGGGTGTCAGCAGGGCTTGAGGGGAGGAGAAAATCTGTTTCTTGCCTTTTACAGCTTCGAGAGGCCATTTGTATGCCCTGGCTCATGGCCCCTTCCACATATGACTCCAACCTCCTGCTTCTGTCATCACATCTACTACTCACTCTTACTCTTCTGGCTTCTCTCTTATAAGGACCCGTGTGATTACCTCGAGCTCACCCAGATATCCAGGATAATCTTCCCCTGTTAATATCCCGAACTTAATCACATCAGCAAAGTCCCTTTCGCCATGTGTGGTCAGCTGATATGGGTCCCAAAGACAAGCTCCTGGCCTGATTTCTAGAATTTGTGAATGCTACCTTACTTGGAAAAAGGATCTTTGCAGATATGATTAAGGATGTTGACAAAAGGAAACAACCCTGGATTATCTATCTAGGTGGTCCCTAAATGCCCTCACAAGTATCCTCATAAGAGAGAGGCAAAGGGAGACTAGGCTCACAGAAGAGGAAAAAGCAATGTAAAGACAGACCCAAAGCTTGGAGTGAAGCAGCCAAAAGCAGAGGAATGCCAGCAGCCACCAGAAGCAAGAAAAGGTGAGGGAACAATTCTCATGCAGAGCTTCTGGAAGGCACATGGCTCTGCCAACACCTGGATTTCAGGCTTCAGGCCTCTAAAACTGAGAGAGAACCAATTTCTGTTCTTTTAGCTACCAAGTTTGTGGTAATTTGTTGCAGCAGCCACAGTAAACTCATACATCACGTAAAGGAACATATTCACAGGTTCCAGAATTTGGATAGGAACATATGTGAGAGGCCATGATTCAGCCTACCAGTCTTCATTAATTTCTCTCTTCACTCTCTCGGGATATATTTTGGTATTTTCTGTCTCCTGAAGTTAGATGGATAATTCATTTATTCTAATTCTTTCTTGCTTAACATGTACATTTTAAGACAATCTTTCTATATAGTTTTACCTAGATTCCAGCAGTTCTAATATATCTTGTTTTCCTCATCATTTTCTACATTTTTTAAATTCCCTCTTTGATCTAAAAACTAAAGAATTTTAATTTCCAGGTCGTAGTGTTTCTGTTCTGTATTTTTTTTAATCATTAATTTCTACTTTTACTGCAATGTGATCAGAGAACACTGCTTAACTATTTCTACTTTGGGGGATTTCTTGAGTGTTTTTAATGCCCCAATATGTGAGTAGTTTCTGTATCATTTCAAGACAACTTCAAAAGAAAGTATGTTGGGCTTTTAGAGTATAAAGTTCAATCTATTTCAATTAGATTTACCTTATGTTGAGTTTTTCTAAATCTTTTTTCATTCACTGCTATCACTAATGTTTCTATTTTTCCTTATTTCCTATAGTTTTGACTTTGTTAATGCTGTTATTTGAAGCATAAATAATGTGTACCCTTAGTCACTGTAAATTTTCTTTGTTTCTGATCCTTTCTTGCCTGAATTCAACTCTGTCTGATATCAAACCTATACTCCTCCTTTCTTGCTAGCTATTGCTTCAAATAATCCAGACAATCTTCTTCTATGCTCTGAAAACAAAGCTGCCATGAGAAAGTAACATTAACCGTATATAAAATGAAGACACTTATGAAAAGCAGTGGTACAACACAGGTCACCCTTAGAGACACGTCATACCAAGAGTTACGCCTTGCCAAAATCTAACATTGCATAAAAGGTAAGAAACTGTTAAATCCTGAGTACCACTAATGTTTTTAAAGTTCAGTATAAAAGACACTTCCCTTCTATGAGCATTTCCTAATGCTGTCTTCTTTTATAACCATGCACACATAGGCTCCGCAAGTTATATATCATGAATTACGTTAACAATTGCTTCTGAGATGTCTTTCTATCTTCACTGGAAATACATATGCAAAAAAAAACAAAGAAAAGGGCAGAAATTTCAGTACTATCTATTTTCCTTTTCTGATTTCTGAATAATTTTAATTAAAAAGAAAAAAACAAATATTGTATAGTCCTTGAGGATTATTCTGACTTTTTAAATAAATACTCCAGTCAGAGAAACAGGCATATACTTATCACTGGCATCAGCTTTGCAGGTTAAAAGCACTAGCTTGGGAGTCAAACCTGAACCTGAATTCAAATCCCAGTGCAGCTGATTACCATGGGACCCAGGCAAGCTATTCAACTTAAGCATCAAGGTCCTTATATGCAAAGTTGGATTAACACCACCTACCTGAGAAAGACAGTGGGAGAATAAAATGTGACACTGCACACAAGGGACTTGGCCAAGCACCTACTACATATTAAGTCCACAAACTGTTGTTATTGTGCAGACTCTCAGGTAAAATACCAAGACCAACTCTGACTACTTTTTAAAGTCTGCTGACATTTAAGAGGCATTTAACGTCATGTTAACTCAAAATCTGAATAATGTCATTACGTGACTTAAAACACACTGTAAAGAATCAAATATGTTAAATAATATCTACTTATCACAAAGCTGGTAACTGAAAAACAGACAAACTTACCCACGGTATCTCATTGCTAAAGAGTGGAATGTAAAATTCCTTATGTGATACACACGACCTGGCCTTTGCATATCTGTCCAGCATCACATCTGTCAATCAGCCATAACAATTGTTAGTTCTCCACCCTGATCATGCTGTTTCGAATTCTTTACAGAGGTGGTTCCCTATACCTTGAATGCATTCCATCCTCCGTCACAACTGCACAAGCACACACCCACAACCCTACACACCTGGAAAAAATTCTATTTGTCCTTCTAAATTAACCCAAGTGTCATCTCCTTCAAGAAGCCTTCCCTGACTTCCTCAGATATAAATGTATATGAATAGAAATGGTCATATCAGAACTATAGAAGGAGGCAAGAGAAATGAGATTTAAAAAGGGAAGGAAAAATGTACACCAAAGGAGAGACAGACTGGCAGAGAAAGGGTCTGAGGAAAATAATTTTTGAAGGCATGCATCTGAAGCACAAGAGGAACCCTCAACTAATGCCAAATAAGAAAAACTATTCAGGATTACAATTCCTAGTCGATGAAAATCTAAGATCTAATAACAACACAAGGTGGGCACTGCAGGTTGGACTCTCCAGGAGGCAGACTCAGACACATCTGGCATTGTAGAATGTGTACTGAGAAGTACCAGTGGGATCAACATCTGAAGTAAGGAGGAGAAGGAACTCGAATTAAGCAAAGCAAAAAGTCGAACTTCATTGCAGACCCAGTAACAGCCACAGGCAACCCCTTGGTTGACACTGATGTGGCCCTTCAGAATTAAGCAGAGGCAGGAGGGACAGCCCTTTGTACCCTAAATCAACAAGTCTTTGGGCCACACCAGGAAAGGGTGCTGAATTCACAAAGACTATGGATTTCAAACTCAGATTATTCTCTTGAGAACTTGATAGCTGAATTTTTTAAATTCTTTTCACCTTTTGGGGCAATATTTCAAATAGAAATAGCTTTATTTTGAAAGCTGGACTTTTTCCCTACCATAAATAAATGCAAATTGCAGTTATATGTACATAGGAATATATATACAAAAATTGTGTTCTCATACTTTATTCACAATCTTTAGGTAGTTGCAATGAATTATCAAATTAAAACAAATGGTTAAAGATTTACAAACAAAGCATATCTTTTCCTCCTGTTCTTACTGTCTTATTGAGCTCAGACTGAGGTCTTTCTTATAACTTTTCTAGTATTCTAGTCCTCTAAATGATAAAGTTTAAATCTATTTTTCAGCTAAATGTTTCTGAGGTCTGTTATGCAATCTATGGGTTAAAGAAGCACAAAAGAGTAGAGAATTAAAGTGTCACATACCAGCAGAGATCACAATCATAGGCAATCTTTCAGACTAGATGGTCAAAATCTCTATTATTCTGGCCCAAAAATGTGATTTCTCCAGTAATTTTCAAGCTTTTCTAATATTTTGATAATTTCAATAATATTAAATTTTTATTTGTAAAGATAATTACTAAGACTTGGCTCAAACTTTCTGAGGTCAAACCACAACTTTATTTTTCCGCCACACAATTAATTTTGTCTCCCAGAGTGAAAAAGGAAGATACGTGCTCCTTCTTCCAAATACAATGTACCTAAAATCCAGAGATTATTAATATTCATATTAACTACCCATTCACACACACACAATGTTCATCCTCAATCCCATATTAATTTAGTCTGCCTCAAATACAGGGATCCAAAATCACTTTGTCACAAAAAAACAAACCTTGGCAATCCCATTTCCAAACATATCTCTTTATCCTAAAGCTCATGGACAAACACTGAAAAGAAATTATACTGTGGACAAATAAGGTTTTTGAAACTACAGCACTTGCATAAACTGCTTAAGAAAATCAGACCAGGCAGAGCAAATCATTTAACAATGATTGTCTTTTCCTTTAACTGGAACATTCTCTAGAATGAACTAAGTTTTTTAAAACTAGAGTATCATTAACTGAGATAATGTGGCTTAAGTCCCTATGTTTATTCACCATCTGGAATATCCAGGAGAGTAAAACTGGACAAAACAAAGAAAACATCAAAACAATGGAGTTGAATTTTAAGGCAAAAGAAAGGTCTATAAATGGCCTGGGATTAGGAGTAAAAGAGAACTGTGATTGAGACTAACAATAAAGATATGCGAATAAGCTTTGGGAGCAAGAGGGAAAGGAAAAAGGTATTTTAACTTTGGTGGAACAGTACAACAGAAAACAAAGGTCACCTTTCATTTCTGGACAAAGAAAAAAATGCCACTTTTATCAAGAGGTTATTAACTCAAAAATGTGCACAGCCTGCTGAAGAGGGAAGCCCGATGTTACTCTTAGTACTTTTTGCTTAAGAGCAGAGAAATGTATGTTATGCTCAAGAAAGGGTTTAAACTGAATGTGAGGGCAGAATGCTGGGGGTCATTTTCAAAAGCAGCTCAGAAGGACAGAAGTAGGCATCAGGTACAAGCTCCAGTGAAGTTACTCCCTGGTCCGAACAAGCCTACTACACATACTCAATTAAAATGAAACTGTGAATGGTGGCCAATAATTAACCCCGCCAAAGACGTTCATACCTGACTATTTTGTTTTTAATGCAAAGGGTACAATTATTATAAATTTCTCCAACAGCTGCATATTTCTTTTATAAACAATATATACAGAAATCTCTAGAGCAATGTAGAGCAAAAGCCTGTCCCAATGACTGAGAAGGCAAGAGGAAATATAAATTTAAATGTTTCCCTTGCTAGAGTCAAGTCTTCTCAACATGAGAAGATGTAAATTTCTAGGATCAACCCTACAACCATTAAATTGAGTGAGCCTCAAAAATCTGCATTGGCATCAGCTTCTAGGTGATTCCTTTACAGGTTAAAATCTGATCTTGTTTTTGTGTAGAATCTGTAATGGTAGTATATTGCCTCCAAGTTACATTTATGCATTTCTACAACTATTTAACACAGAAAACTGAACCAATGGCATAATAGTTCTCAAGCCTAACTACGCATTAGAATTATCTGAGGAGCATTTAATACATACCAAAGCCTGATACCCACCAACTAAATCAGATTCTCTAAGAATACAGTGAGAGTATTAGTATTTATTAAAAGCTTAACAGGTGATTCTGTTGTGAGGACATGTTTAAAAACCACTGTCTCAAATGATGCTATACATCTAATTAGGGGAAAAAAGGTGTATAGAAAATAAAAATGAAAAAATTAACTTCTAGAAACTGAGGACACTAATGTTTCAGACACTTATGTTTCCCAGTATCACATAAATTTTTTTTCACAGCAGAAGAGTCACCCTAAGCTAACATCTGTTGCCAATCTTTCTCCTTTTTTCTTCCTTTTTCCTCACCAAAGCCCCAGTACACAGTTGTGTAAAGTTGTAAGTTCTGGTTCTTCTATGTGGGCCATGGCTACTGATAGACAAGTGGTGTGGTTCCATATCTGGGAACGAAACCGGGGCCACCGAAGTGGAGCGCACCAAACTTTAACCTCTAGGCTACCAGGCTTGGCTCTCATATAAATAAAATTTAAAAATCACATTGCTTACCAAAAACAGTCTATGCAAAACTATGAAGTCTCATTTTAAGGAGTCACAAGTAGCCAGTTTAAAACACTTTCTAAACGGTTTTCCAGAGAAAATCATCATATAAATTTTTAATTGAAGAGAGCATGATTTTTAATGTCAACAATACATAATAAGCTCCCATGTATTAACAAACAAGAACAAATTTAGAAGACATACACATTTTAACTTTTCTCCCTCCTAAAACCCCCACTAAAACCAAAATAATTAAGTTGTGATTGTCTTTACTGTGTGCGTTTTTTTTAAGATAATGCTCACAGACAGCAGAAACGAGGAGAACAAACCCAAGCCCCGAGCTGAGCCCCAGAAGCTGGGCGACTCTCTGCACTCATCCCACAGTTGCGAATTCTGGAAAGATGCAGAATAAGGGAAGTACAAGTAGCAGAGGCTCAGCCTCAAGCTGATACCTGCAGCGGGCAACGGGACTCTGTGCTCCAATGATACCTCGTTCTACTCCTTCCAGATGTGCCCAGCGTGTGTTACTACAGGCACCAGTGTCTTCTCTTTCTTCCCATGACCCCAGTGAATCACTGGCCCTCTTCACCATGGGACATCATGAATATGTAGTAGGTTCAGGGCCCAAAGCATCTTGTTCATGGGCATTTGTGGGACCAATTTCTTCTGGAACCTTTGACAACTATAGCTACTGCTGGAGTTGACTGAGTGGTAGGCTGAAGAAATAATACCATTTGAAGCACTCATCCACCTTCAGTGCTGATCAAATATTTTAAGTAGCAGTGGTCTCTTTTTTGTGGATTTTTGCTACTCATGCTACCGTCATGACAGTCCCTCATGCTACTATCAAGAAGAAACAGAAGTGAACTAAGAGCTATAAAATCCTAAAAGGACACATTATATAATGTGGTAATTAACTTGGTCATTCAAACAGAAGCAAGTCTTATCAGCAAGTACATGAAAGCTGACATTGTAGTCTTTTCTTCAATAGGTAGGTTCAGACCGGTTAAGAAACATTCCCAAGACATACTGCTGCTGAGTGAAACAGCCAGATGTTAAACTTTGGTCTTTTAACTCCAAATGCTATGCCCTGCTGCACTGAAAGACACAGGAAATATCATCCAATTTTAAGCAGAAACAGACCCTAAATTGTACGACATTAAATGTAAAAATATTTCCAATAGATTTCTGAAGAGTCTAGAAAGGGTATATCAAAAGAGGGAAGAAGTTTCTAATTTTCTTAAATTTAAATAGAAACATCCATGGGAAAATATGTTGCCATTGTGCCTATTTACAACCTACTTTTTAGTATTTTTGGAATGCCATTTTTTGGCAACTGATTCTATGTAAAACATTATTTTATCTGCAAACATGTTCATCCTTTAACAATCCAGTAGTGTAGTGCTTCTGCTGTGCAAAGTTTAATGTGCAAACAAACCACCAGGGGATCTTACTAAAATGCAGCTTCTGATTCAGTGTGGCTGGAGTGGGGAGATTCTGTATTTCTAACAAAAACCAAGGGGATACTAACGTATCCCTTGGATTAGCAAGGGTCTAGTGCAATGGTGTGTGTCCTGTAGAAATAATGCAAGTGACATATATTATTTTAAATTTCTTGGTAGCTGTAGGAACAAAACATTTAAAAACAGGTAAAATTAATTTTCATAATATATTTTATTTAATATACACAAACCATTACCAGCTCAACACGTATTCAATATTAAAAAATTAATAATGATATGTTTTATGTTTCTTTTTCATACTAAGTCTTTGAAATGGTATATGAATCTTCCACTTAGAGCACACATCTCAATTCAGAACAGGCACATCTCAAGGCCTCAAAAACCACATATGGCTAGTGGCTACTTTTTAAACAGAATGGGCCTAGTATATTACTGAATTTTAGCTACTCTGTACCTCTAGCTAGCTTACAATGTTTGAATGCTCAAAATTTCTCATTAGCCAACTATATAAAGCTTAGCCATTATTAATCTGTGGTATCAAGGGAATAGAAGATATTTGGGTTTTGTTTGTTTTTTACATTTTCCTTTTATCCAGACTGCCAGAAAATCCATGACTGAGTGCTGAAGCACAGGAAAGACATAATAATTAACCAAATATTCACTCTGTAGGGAAAGAGGAGGTGGAAGGCTGCGTAATGCCAAGAAGGCTAGTGGGAAAAGTGAGAGTGATTCTATTTTTAAGATAAAATCTTGGCATAATTTAGGAAGCAAAATGGAAAAGAGACCTGCTTCCTTTTATGAATTCAGACTTTTTTTACTGACATTTTTAAAAATCTAAAATAAAGATTTGGTTTAAATATCAATTCAAATATCAGTCATTTAAAAAACAGTGAAAGGAGTAAAAGACAGCTGATCTAGAACAAAATGAAAAGTAAATTCAACTCTCCTGTTAAAGATATACAAACAGGTGTCTATATGCCAGGATTCCACAAAGAACCAAAGAAAATTAAGCAACTAAGTGAAATAAGGTCTACCATGCTCACCAGAAACAAAGTTTCAGGCCAGGAAAGAATCCTACTAGACATGTGCCCATATATCCCACTGAAACCAAATCCGATTTTGGCACTGTCTTGAAGCATAAAGGGACAATACCAGAAATTTCAGCATAGAAATTGAAAGATACCAACTCATTTATTAGCTTTCATTTTCAATACTGGTGAAGAGCTGACAGGCTCCATGGTAATGGTGAAGTAATGAAGTGCAAACCAAGAAAACAGGTGATCAACTGCACTATTCTACACTAATTGAGATTTTACATTCAGACAGAATAGTACAGACAACATATGTCGGTGCCAATGCACTATGTACTACATCACTAATACTCTGCCATCACTGCAGAATTCTCACAATTATACCAGAATATATATCAAAAGATTCACAAGTGTAAAAGGCTCTAGTCCCTGACTTCAGATGATAAGGTCTACAACAGAATGGCTATGTATTAAAAACTTAGTAATTCAAACCAATGAGAGTCAAAGAAAGGAACCACATTTATTGAGGTGAAAGTACCAACAAGAGTTATATCAGCAAAATGGTGAAATAAGAACCTGTGAAAATTCTCTCAACTTTTCAAAATTCTAGGAGTTAACCAAAATCTTGCAGCAATCCAGGGAGCTTCTTTCTCCCAAGAAAAATGACTGAATCTCAGTAAGAAGAGTAAGTTTTGTGGTGTTTTAACTTGCCCTATTCCCGCCCCCTGCCCTTCAGTTCCACAGCAGCCTTGAAAACCAGCAGCCTGGCAGACGGTTTGGAGCTCCTCCAAAGCCTCGTTCCTAAAGAATTCTCATTCGATTGACCCACCTGATGACTCCCGAAAACACCCCACTTGTACAGTTGTCTTTATTTGGCCTGATTCAGAGCAGCCAGAACAAAAAACCTTTTCCCTGGGTTATGTGTCAAAAACATTTAAGGGCAATTGTTTAACTTCATGGCTACCTCGGATAGTGGACAGCATCTGGGACAAATAACAGACTAACCAAAAAACTTACAAGAAAGAACTGGGAATGAGATGCCACAGGGGTTTTGAAAGCTCAGACATATTCCTGGAAACCAAAAAGGCTGCTCACATGCACAGGGCTATCTGCATGCTCAGAAAAGATCTGAGAAGGCTTTTTTGAGAACATGCGCAAGGAGGAAGTAAAGGTTAAGGAACAGATGTAAACGGCCTGGAAGAGAGTCAAAAGGCAGGTACCGACACACACACAGAGTCTCCTGGCAAAAACTTGGAGAGCAATTGGTTCCAGAAGCTTAATAAAATCTCTGTACAATCAGTAGATGACCAGTAAGTTATCTGAGCAGAGACTTCGTGGTCACACACAAAAAAGGATGCAGACTTTATAGACTTACTACAGAAAAGTCACTGAATGAAGAAACAAGAACAACAGAGCCAGCCCCGATGGCCTAGTGGTTAAAGTTCAGCACACTCCACTTTGGGGGCCTGGGCTCATTTCCCAGCCACAGAACCACACCACTCATCTGTCAGTTGCCATGCTGTGGCAGCAGCTCACACAGAACTAGAAAGACTTACAACTAGGATATACAACCATGCACGAGGGGTTTTCAGGAGAAAAAAAACAAAAGGAAGACTGGCAACAGATGTTAGCTCAGGGCATACTGTTCCCTAAAAAAAAACAAAGAACAACGAACAGAACCAACAGCAGACAGACCCTGGGAAGGAGGCAGAATCTGATTTCCAGAGTTGCCACCATATCATGTTATATAAAATGTCCAGTTTTCAACAGCAACAACAAAAAAAATACAAGATATGGAAAGAAACAACAAAGTATAGCCCATACACAGCAGAAAAAGCAGTCAATAGAAACTGTCCCTGAGGAAGGTCAGATGTTGGACCTACCAAACAAAAACTTAAAATCAGCCACTTTAAATATGTTGAAACAACAAAAGGAAACAATGTCTAAAGAACTGTAAGAGAAAATGCTGTCTCACCAAACAGAGAATATCAATAAAGAGATAGGAATTCTTTTTTAAAAAAGAATCAAATAGAGATTCTGGATTGAAAAGTATAATAACTGAAATAAAAATTTCACTAGAAGGACTTTTCCGGCAAATTTGAGAAGACAGAAGAAAGAACCAGCAAACTTGAAGATAGATCAATTGAGAATGTGCGGGGAACAGATAGGAAATAAAGAAAAACGAACGAAACCTAGAGAACTGTGGGAGGCCATTATGTGGACAAGCACACACATAAGGTTAAGGACACAGTAGTATTAAGAGAGGAAACAAAGGCGCAGAAAGAATATTTGAAGGAATAATGGCACAAAACTTTACAAATTTGATGAAAAGTATTAATCTACACATTCAAGAAGCTCCACCAACTCCACGAAGGGTAAACTCAAAAAGATCCACACCTAGACATGTAAGAACCAAACCGCCCAAAGACAAAGTAGCAAAAGAGAAAGGACTCATCACATATAAGGGATCCTCCGTAAGATTAACAGCTAATTTCTGATTAAAACCAGTGATATAATATATTCAAAGTGCTGAAAGAAAAAAACTATCAAACCAACACTGACAACCAAGACTCCTATATCCACCAAAACTACCCTCCAAAAATAAAAAAACAATCAAACATTCTCAGTTAAAAAGAAACTAAGAGAATTCATTGCTAGCAAACCTGTCCTATGAGAAATACTCATAAGTCCCTCAGGATACCAGGGACACCAGACTGTAACTTAAACACAGATCAAGAAATAAAGAGCACCAGTAAGGCCAGCTGCACAGGTGAGCATGAAAACAGTATAAACGTACTTTTGTTTGTAATTCTTTTTTTTTCCTATCTATAATAATTATCAATCTGTGCTGATAAAGTAATTGCATAAAGTAATTATAAATCTGTGTTGATGGGTACACAATGTATAGAGTAGTTTGTATGAAGTAACAGCACAAAGGAGGGGTAGAGAAAGAAGCAATATGGGAGGAAGGTTTTTATATATAATTGAAATTAAGTTGGTATTAATTCAAACTGGATTGTTATAAATTAAAACATTGTTAATTACAATCCCCAGGGTAACCACTAACAAAATAACTCAAAAAATATAGTAACATAAAAGACATGGAAATTAAAATAGTGCACTAGGAAATATCTAACAAAAAAGAGTGTCATAATGGAGAAACAGATGAACAGAAAAAATATAAGACACAGAAAATAATTAGGAAAATGGCAGACATAAACTCTATCATCAGTAATTATGTTAAATGCACATGAATTAAACACTTTAACTAAACTTTACACTGGCAGAATGTTTTTTTTAAAAAACATGGTCCAACTATATGCTCTCTACAAAAGACACACTTTAAATATAAAGCAAAAGGACAGAAAAAGATATTTCATGCAAACTACCAAAAACAGAGCTAGACTGGCTATACAATACCAACAAAATAAGACTTTTAAGAAAGAAAAATTGTTACTCGAGACAAAGAACATTTTGATAAATGATAAAAGGGTCAATCTGTCAACAAGATGAAATAATTATAAGATACATGCAACAACTAGAAGGACCCACAACTAAAATATACAACTATGTACTGGGGGGACTTGGGGAGAAAAAGCAGAAAGAAAAAAAGAAGAAAAAAAGAAAGAAGATTGGCAACAGTTGTTAGCTCACGGTGCCAATCTTTAAAAAATAAAAAGATACATGCAACCCAACAACAGTCCCAAAATACATGAAGCAAAAACTGACAGAACTGACAGGAGAAACAGGGAATGCAACAATAATAGTTGGAGACTTCAATACCTCACGTGGAATAATTGCTAAAACAACAGAAGATCAACAAGGAAAAGATGACTTGAACAACAGAATAAACCAACCTGATCTAACAGACATCTGTAGGATATTTCCCCAATGACAGCAGAATACAAACTCTTCTCAAGTACACACAGAACACTCTCCAGGATAAAACGTATGTCAGGCCATGAAACAAGTTTTGATTAATTTAAAAGGTATGAAAGTACGCTCTCTAAACACAATGGAATGAAATTAGTACCAGAAAGAACCATGAGAAATTCACATATAAGTGGAAATTAACACAAATCTACATAACAAACAGATCAAAGAAGAATTCACAAGGGAAATTAGAAAATATTTGGGGATAAATAAAAACAAAAACACAACAACCAAAACTGATGGGATGTAGTGAAAGCAGTGATTAGAGGAAATTTACAGCTGTAAATGCCTGTATTTTAAAAAGTAGAACAATCTCAAATCAATAGCCTAACTTCTTACCTTAAAAAACTAGTAAAAAAAAAAAAAACTAAACCCAAAACAAGCAGACAGAAATAGTAAAGATACCAAAACAGGAAGAAATGAAATAGAGAACAGAAAAACAAAAGAGAAAAATCAACAAAACCAAAAGTTAGTCCTTTAAAAAGATCAATAAAATTGACAAAACTTACGCTACTACTGGCCATAAACTGTTAAACAATACATGTAATTTTATTCAACAGTCACAACCACCTATGAGGGTATATTTGGGTACATCCAATTCACACAAAAGTAAAGTAAGGTTGTGAGTCATTACATCATTTACCCCAGGACAAAGAACCAGGAAGAAGTTAAATCAAAATTTAAGCCAGATGTTCTTTACATAATGCTGCATCGCCTGGACCAGTTTTTGGATTTATGAAAATCTAAAATCTAAAGTATTTTTTAAAGAATACAATTGTATCAACTTCTTACTTTTGTCAAATATAGGCTTTTAATTACAACATTTCTTTGGCTTAAATTGGGCACTACTGCAAAACAGTCTCCATTAACTAACTTCTCATACTTAGGAAAAGTGTGTACTGATAAAAGGACGTACAGAATCCATACAAATGGACAGATGCAAATTACTGGTAAGTAAGGCATCAGCCATATGTAAATGGGTATTTGGAAAACATACTACTTTTACTTTAAATAATTTTCCTGAAATCATGTCTATAGTAATTTAATCTGTAAATCTTTTAAGAAAACTTTTTTCCCACTTAATTTTATACTCTTGCCTCTGTTCTCAAACACTCTGAATTACTCAAGAGCTCATTAATGCTGTTTTTACACTGTGCTGTGATAAAATCGACACCCACCACCACCCCCACAAAGCAACCCCACTGACTGCAGCATTAACTGCGGACTGAGGGGTGGCAGTCTGCAGACACAGCACGGGCACAAAACGCAGAGCAGTGCAGAAACTACCAGCAAGGTTTGGGGCCACGAAAAAAGAATCACATATCTGAATCCCTTAAAATAAGTAAATTTTTTTTAACAATTAAGTTACTTAAAGATTTTAATTTTTATCACCTTGACTAGAACAGTCTTCCTATTAGGAGATATGTATGTGTAACCTTAACACAGCCAAATAACAAGCAACAAAACTATTTTTAAGCTGCTAAATGCAACATGCAGCTGGTTGCTACTGACGAACTGGACCATGAGGTGGCACTCTTGTAAAAGAGGTAATTATATTACACACAGGCTGAGAACATGAACTTAAAATTTAACATTATACTGCTCGGCCTATTCAGATTATTTTACAAAACATACTTGAAAAGAAACTACTTAATTTTTTTCTAGATCCACAATCCATGTCTTTGAGGAAATGCTTCACATGCTACTGAAAAAGTAACTGTTTTAGGAGCTGGATAAAAGTCAGAGAGTTTTCATCTTCACTCCCCCTAATCTCGCTCATTGGAGTTTACTGGGAGGAGGTAAGTAAAACATATAAGGAATGATGCAAACACACTCCATAACATATTTACTAGTTTGTTCCATTTACTTTTTTTTAATTTGGGTACAAAACATCTTAAGAGAAAGCATTTTTGTTGGGATACAACAGAAAAGCAAACAACTATTTAATTTAGGTATTTTTTATTTTCTCCAAGCTAAATCTGTGACATCAAATAAAACTAGAAAATACTTTTAAAATAATATTTCTGAGTAACATTTCACAAGTGTGTGCCTGAGAGTAAAACGGTTTTGAAAATAAGATTAAAATATCTTTGGACTAAATAATTTCAATAGAAACTTTATCAAGTACTACTTATCAAATCAATTCAATAGTTGGCTAACTTGTAAAATATAAAAATCTATCAAATAAGAGTCTAAAACTTAATATAGTATTCAACACTATAAAACAAAGTAATTTTTCATAGTTTATAACACAAATACTTTAAGGTTCTTGAACAAATATTTACTCTGTTGTCTTGATGTTGTTGTTTTATGTTAAGATATCATCCCCTACTTTTGACAGCTATTAAATATGTAGCTAACAATTATGTTTTCTGGTTAGAGATGAAACCTCAGTAGAAAAGCACTTTTTTGTTAAATTAAATAAACTAACAAGTAAGCAGTTCAAAGGAAATGCAAAATACCTGGAATGTCTTCACATTGTCAAATATAAGCATGATGTACTACCAGCAAACCAAATATATGTAAATTTCAATTTTAAAAACCTAGGGAAGTCCTGGTTCCAGTAACGGTGGAGTAACTTGTATTTCTCCACCAAGTTATATATCTCCAACAGGTTAAGAACTATGAACTGTGGACAAAATATAAGACAAGTACTTGAAAAGATTGAAGAGCAACTACAGAAGAAGTACATCTAACAAGGGATATAAAGGTTTGGCCCAGTCACTCCAACTAGAGAAAGTGAAGGGCCATCCCATTTTGGAACCCCCTACAAAGTCAGCTAAGGCGTTTCTTAAGACTGCACCACAGCCCAACCTCTCCCTCTACCCATTTCTTCCTTCCCTTCTCTTCTCTTCCTTTCCCTTCCACAGGTGTTGATACCAATAATATCTTAATAAACTTCCTTCACATTAATCTCTGTCCCATAGAGTTTGCTTCCCAAAGGAACCCAACATGCGACAGCAACCAAACGCCAGCAAAACTAGCAGAGATTCAACCTTCTAAAAAACAACCACACTCACAGGTGAGATCCACATAGCTAAGCTTTTTCCAAGAGCAAGTCCCAATTCCTATGGTGTAGGAGTGCCTAGAGTTCAAGCAGAAAGCCAGTTTTACTTATCAGAGGTATCCAATAACAGAGTTTGGGGTCACCAAAGTGAGTGTAAATTTGAGGGTGGAAATCCCATAAAGGAAAGGGCTACAGAGGAAACCCATATTCTAAAAATAAGCTCACTTCAAAGCCTTGGATGACTGCTTAACTCATGTGCTAGAAAGACTCCAGGGAGCCCAGTGGAAAGCAACAGGTAGAAGGCTGAAAGAGGCTGAACAAGTATCTCCGCTCCTACCCACTGGAGGGGAAACAGCTATTGGAGCCAAACCAAGTTAACACTGCTGGGTAAACACCTCAGGCCTTGACAGTAAAGACTATGGCCCAAGATCAAAGGAGTCCCCTTGGACTAGACAAAACCAGCCCACTCTGACCTAGTATAAAACCAAGGTACCAAATGTTCGATGTGATTAGCCAATAAATTAACTGCCTTCCAGAACCAAAATTAATACTCAGAGACAAACAGCAGAAGACAAGCTCTCTACAATGCATCATCCATAATGATTAGTATACAGCAAAAAACTACTAGGTCATAGTAAAGAGAAAAAGCTGTCGACAGAAACAAAACCATGCAATGACCCAGATACTGGAATTACGTAGTTTAAATGTAAACAGACTAAACATTCTAACTAAAATGCAGAGATTGCCAGGCTGGATAAAAAAGCAAGACCCAACTATGTGCTGTTGACAAGCAATACACCTTAAAAATAAAGACAAGACAGGTTTGGAGTAAAAGCACAGAAAAAGATAATCAACATAGTAAGCCAAAGAAAAGCTGGCTTGACTGTATCAATATAGTCACTCTAAGACAAAGTAGATAGACTCTGAGAAAAAAAATATTACCAGAGGTAAAAGAGACATTTGCAAATAATAACAGTCAATTCATCAGGAAAACATAAGAATCATAAATGTACATGCTCCCAATAATATAACTTCAAAATACATGAAGTAGGAGCCAGCCCAGTGGTGTAGTGGTTAAGTTTGCACACTGTGCTTCAGTGGCCCAGGGTTCAAGGCTTCAGATCCCACAAGCAGACCTACACACCAGTCATTAAGCCATGCTACGGTGGCATCCCACATACAAAATACAGGAACACGTGCACAGATATTAGCATAGCAACAATCTTCCTCAACCCCCCCCCCAAAAAGATACATGAAGTAAATACCAATAGAAATAATGGAGAAAATAGACATCCATATCATAATTAGAAAATTTAACACTCCTCTTCCTCACACTAGAAAATCCTGGAAAAAAAAACATTACAGATACAGAAAAACTGCATATTAAATCAACTTGCTTTAAATAATATTGATAGGACACTACAACCAACTGCAGAATACACATTCTTTTCAAATGTACACCAGAATGTACAATGAGATAGAGCATATGCTATGCTATAAACCAGGGCTCAAATGTCAAAAGACTGACATTTTACAGAGTAAAATTTCTGATAATTAAATTAGAAATCAGTAACAATAAGATATCCAGAAAAGACTAAAATATCTGGAAATTTAGCAACTATAAATAAGCAATGGGTCAAAGAAGAAATTAAAAGGAAATTAGAAAATATTTTGTAATAAACGATACTAAAAATACTCTACATCAGGAGTGACGTCAGCATCATGCCAGAGTGAGCTTTCCCAGCAATCTCTCCTGTCCAACATACAATGAAAAAGACATTCACACTCCAACAGAGGACATCAAAACACAACACAAAAGATATCTGAGAGACCCACACAGCCATACTAAGGAGGGCAGTGAGGTCAGAGCCGCCATCAGAGGAGGAGTAACAGTGTTAAGAGAAAACTTCGCTCCCTCCCCAAAAGACTGGGATCTGGGACCACAAGCAGCCTCTGAGAGAGAAGGAACAGGGGAGGGGATGTTCGTTCACAGGAACATCAAAGATCCCTGAGGGCCCTTGCAGCCTAGTGGAAAGCCTCTATCGAGGTAAAAGCTAATTTAGGGGTGACTTCATCAAGCCAACACCCCAGGAGAGCAGATACCGAGGGCAGAGTGAGAAAACCCTGAGAGCACGCAAGATAAAGCACTCCTCCTCCTCACCAGGCCAGTGACGGCTCCAGTGCCTGGAAACCTAGCAGAACTCAGAGGGCTCAGAATATGTGGCTCTTGATCCCCATCCAGTGGCAACAGGCAGTAACTGCATGCAAATAATACTATGATATGCAAGAACAGAGCTACGCCCTCTAGCAGTATCAAAATTATATTACATCTCCACACAAGGGAGGAAATGACAAATACTCAAAAATCAGTCCTGAGGACACAGAAATATATAATCTAAATGACAAAGAATTCAAAATAGCTATCAAAAAACTCAACAAGTTAAAAGAGAATGTAGAGAAACAATTCAACAAGGTCAGGAGCTACCTCACAAAAGATTGAAACTATAAGGAAAAACCAATCAGAAATACTACAGATGGAAAAAAGAAAAGAAAAGAAAAGAATTACTAGAGATGAAAGACACAATGGAAGAGATAAAACAAAATATGGATTCCCTGAATGCTCGAGCAGATATCACAGAGGAGCGAATCAGCATAATCGAGGATAGACATGTTGAAATGCTCCAGACAGAGGAGGAGAGAGAAAGAAGACTAAAAAGAAATTAAGAAAGTTGCCAAGAAATATCTGACTCAATGAGGAAATGCAACATAAGAATTATAGGTATTCCAGAGGTAGAAGAGAAGGAAAATGGAGCAGAAAACATGTGCAAAGAAATAATAAAAGAGAACTTCTAAAACCAGGGGAAAGAGAGGGAAATCTGTGTGGAAGAAGCTTTCAGATCTCCTAAATATGTCAATGTAAAAAGACCTACTGCAAGGCATATAGTAGTGAAACTGGCAAAAGTGAATGAAAGAAAAAATACTAAGGGCAGCCAGGCAGAAGAAAATAATCTACAAGGGAACCCCTATCAGGCCTTCAGCAGTTTTCACTGCAGAAAACTTAAAGGCTAGGAAGAGTGGAATGACATATTCAAATCTTTGAAGGACAAAAACTTTCAGTCAAGGATATTCTATGCAGTGAAAATACACTTCAGATATGATGGAGAAATAAAAGCTTTCCCAGATAAACAAAAGCTAAGGGAGTTCACGGCCACGAGATCCCCCCTACAAGAAATTCTCAAGAAGGGCCTCATACTTGGGGAAAAAAGGGGTTAGAAAGCACAGAGTAAGGAGATAAACAGGTAGACAAAATCAGAAAATTGTAGTGATACATGAGAAAAGGTTAGCAAATACTCAAGGAAAGCATTAAAGATAAAGGGAAGGAAAACACCAAAAACAAAGATAATCTTGTCATTTTAACCACAAACTCACAACACAAAATGGAAGAAGATGTGAGAAAAACAACCTAGGAAGGGAAGAGGAAAGGAACTGAATCGGTTTAGTCTAAAGAAATAAGAGGCCATCAGAAAACGGACTATCTTATCTACAAGATTTTGAATACAAACCTCATGGTAACCACTAAAAAAAAAGCAGAACAGAGACACAAATAATAAATAAGGAGAAAACAAAGAAACACAACATAAAAAACTACATAACTCAATAGGTAAACCAAACCACACAGGAACGAGAAACAAAGGAAATGCAGGAGAACCATAAAACAAGTGATAAAACGGGAGCATTAAGCCCTCATATATTGATAATCACCCTAAACGTAAACGGATTGAATTCTCCAATAAAAAGACACAGAGTGGTGAGATGGATTAACATACAAGACCTAACAATATGCTGCCTCCAGGAAACACACCTCAGCTCCAATGACAAACACAGGCTCAGAGTGAAGGGGTGGAAGACAATACTCCAAACTAATGGCAAACAAAATAAAGCAGGTGTCACAATACTTATATCAGACAAAGCAGACTTCAAGATAAGACGGGTAAAGAGAGACATAGAGGGGCAGTATACAATGATCAAAGGGACACTCAACCAAGAAGAAATACACGTATAAATATCTATGCACTCAACACAGGAGCAGCAAAGTACACACAGCAACTATTAACAGGCCTCAAAGAAGACATTAATAATAACACAATAATAGAAGGGGACCTCAACACTCGACTCACATCAATGAATAGATCATCCAGACAGAAAATCAACAAGGAAACAGTGTAATTAAATGAAAAGCTAAACCAGTTGGACTTGACAGATATATACAGAACACTCCATCTAAAAACAGCAGAGTACACATTCTTCTTAAGTGCGCACGGAACATTCCCAAGGATAGACCATATGTTGGGAAAGAAAGCAAGCCTTAATAAATTTAAGAAGATCGAGATAATAACAAGCATCTCTTCCAATCACAACGCTATGAAGCAAGAAATTAATTAAAAGAAAAAAGCTGAGAAAGGGACAAACATGTGGAGACTAAACAACATGCTATTGAACGAGCAATGGATCACTGAAGAAATTAAAGGAGAAATCAAAAAATATCTGGAGACAAATGGAAATGAAAATATACCATACCAACTCACATGGGATGCAGCAAAAGCCATATTAAGCGGAAATTCATCACAATACAGGCACACCTTAACAGACAAAAAAAATCCCAAATATACAATCTCAAACTACACCTAACAGAATTAGAAAAAGAACAAAGCCAAAAGTCAGCAAAAGGAGAGAAATAATAAAAATCAGAGCAGAAATAAATGCTATTGAAACAAAAAAGGCAGCAGAAATGATCAATGATACAAAGAGCTCGTTCTTTGAGAAGATAAACAAAATCAACAAACCCCTAGCCAGACTTACAAAGAAAACAAGAAAATTTTATTTATTCAGATAAATAAAATTTATTTATTCAGATAAATAAAATTAGAAATGAAAGAAGAGAAATATCAATGGATACAACAGAAATATAAAGTATTATAAGAGAATACTACGAAAAGTGATACGCCAACATAAGGGACAATCTAGAGGAAATGGATAAATTCTAAGACTCTTAAACCTCCCAAAGCTGAATCAAGAAGAAATAGATAATCTGAATAGATCAATCACAAGTAAAGAGACCGAAACAGTAATCAAATGCATCCCAAAAAACAAAAGCCCAGGACCAGATGGCTCCCTGGAGAATTCTATCAAACTTTCAGAGAGGATTTAATACCTATCCTTCTCAAAGTACTTCAGAAAATTAGGGAAGATGGAATGCTTCCGAACACATTCTATGAGGCCAGCATCACTCTGATATCAAAGCCTGACAAGGACAACACAAAAAAGGAAAGCTACAGGCCAGTATGGCTATGAACGTAGACACAAAAATCTTCAACAAAATACTGGCAACCCAAATACAGCAAGACATCAAAAAGATCAAACATCATGATTAAGTGGGATTTATACCAGGGACACAGAGATGGTTCAACATCCACAAATCAATCAATGTGATACATCGCATTAACAAAATGAGGAATAAAAATCATATAATCATATTAATACATGCAGAGAAAGCATTTGACGAGATCCAACAGTCACTTTTGATAAAAATTCTAACAAAATGGGGATAGAAGGAAATTACCTCAACATACTAAAGGCCATAGACGACAAACCCACTGCCAACATCACACTTAATGGGGAAAAACTGAATGCCATCCCTCTGAGAACAGGATCAAACAAGGATGCCCACTATCACCACTCTTATTCAACATAATACTGGAGGTTTTGGCCAGAGGAATTAGGCAAGAGAAGGGAATAAAAGGAACCAAATAGGGAGTGAAGAAGTGAAACTGTCACTGTTTGCAGACGACATGATCATATAGAAAACCTTAAAGAATCCATGAGAAAACTATTAGAAATAATTAACAACTACAGCAAAGTTTCAGGTACAAAATCAAATTACAAAAATCAGTTGCTTTTCTATATTCTAACAACAAACTTACAGAAAGAGAACTCAAGAATACAATTCCATTTACAATCGCAACAAACAGAATAAAGTACCTGGTAATAAATTTAACCAAGGAGGTGAAGGACTTATACAATGGAAACTATAAGACATTATTCAAAGAAATAGATGATGACATAAAGAGATGGAAAGAGATTCCATGCACATGGGCTGGAAGAATAAACACAGTTAAAATGTCCATACTATCCAAAGCAATCTACAGATTCAATGCAATCCCAATCAGAATCCCAATGACATTTTTCATGGAAATAGAACAAAGAATCCTAAAATTCATATGAGGCAACTAAAGACCCCAAATTGCTAAAGCAATCCTGAGAAAAAAGAACAAAGCTGGAGGCATCACAACCCCTGACTTCAAAAAGTACTACAAAGCTACAGTAATCAAAACAGCATGGTACCAGTACAAAAACATGCACACAGATCAATGGAACAGAATTGAAAGCCGAGAAATAAAACCACACATCTATGGACAGCTAATCTTCAACAAAGGTGCCAAGAAGATACAATGGAGAAAAGATAGTCTCTTCAATAAATGGTGTTGGGAAACTGGACAGCCACGTGCAAAAGAATGAAAGTAGACCACTATCTCACACCACACCCAAAAATAAAGTCAAAATGGATCAAAGACTTGAAGATAAATCCTGAAATCATAAAACTCCCGGAAGATAATACAGGTAGTACACACTTTGACACTGACCTTAAAAGGATCTTTTCGAATACCATGTCTTATCAGACAAGAGAAACAAAAGAAAAAATAAACAAGTTGGACTTCACCAGACTAAAGAGCTTCTGCAAGGCAAAGAAACTAGGATCGAAACAAAAAAGACAACTCACCAATTGGGAGAAAATATTTGCAAATCATATATCTGACAAGGGGTTAATTTCCATAATATATAAGGACTCACACAACTGAACAACAAAAAAACAAACAGCCCAATCAAAAAATGGGCAGAGGATATGAACAGATATTGTTCCAAAGAAGACATACAGATGGCCAACAAACACATGAAAAGTTGTTCAACATCACTAGTCATCAGAGAAACGCAAATCAAAACTACACTAAGATACCACCTTATGCCTGTTAAAATGGCTATAATCACTAAGACTAAAAATAAATGTTGGAGAGGGTCTGGAGAAAAGAGAACCCTCACACACTGCTGGTGGGAATGCAAACTGGTGCAGCCACCATGGAAAACAGTATGGAGATTCCTCAAAAAACTAAAAATAGAACTACCATATGACCCAGGCATCCCACTACTGGGTATCTACACAACTTGAAATCAACAATCCAAAGTAACATATGCACCCCTATGTTCACGGCAGCACTATTCACAAAACCCAAGACATGGAAACAATCCAAGTGCCCACCAACTGATGATTGGATAAAGAAGATGTGAGGGGTGTGTGTGTGTGTGTGTGTGTGTGTGTGTGTGTACTTATATATATATATATTACACACACATATATAATGGAATACTACGCTGCCAGAAAAAAAGACAAATTCATCCCATTTGCAACAACGTGGAAGGACCAGGAGGGAATTATGCTTAGTGAAATAAGCCAGACTGAAAAAGACAAACACCATATGATTTCACTCATATGTGGAATATAAATAAACACATGGACAAAGAAAACAGTTCAGCTGGTACCAGGGGAAGGGGGTGGGCACAGGGGCTGAAGGGGAGCACTTATGTGGTGACAGGTAAGAAATAATGTACATCTGAAATTTCACAATGATGTAAACTATTATGAACTCAATTAAAAAATTACTGAAAAAAATACACTACATCAAAATTTGTAGTACGCAGTTAAAATAGTGCTTAGAGGGAAATTTACAGCTTTAAATGCTTAAATTAAAAAAAGAAAATGATCTGAAATCAGTCATCTAAATTTCTACCCATAACCTGGAATAAGGACAAGCAAATTAAACTCAAAAACTAGAAATAAAGAAACAATAAAGATAAGCAAAGATAAATTAACTAGAAAACAAAAAATCAGTAAATTTTTTTTAAAAGGTTAATAAAAGTGAAAAGCACCTTGAAGAACTGACATTATACTTTAATAAAAAGTCTTAAAAACAAAGAAAATTACCAGTTATGTAGTAAATGATATTTTTTCCTAATTGACTTACAGGTGCCCAGTAAATATGTTAAGTGTACTGGGTCTAAAACCAGGCCTTCCAAGGCTGTCTACTTCCATCATGCAGTCCAAAGGAGGTACTTCGAAAGAACAGGCCCTTTACTGAAAAGAGACCCAAGAGGACATTTAGTATATATAAAGGTGCTCAATTCACATCAGCCATTAAGGAAACGAAAATTAAATCCACAATGAGACAAAACTGTACACCCACTAGATGGTTAAAATTTTAGAACTGACAGCACAAATGCTGGTAAAAATGTGGGGCAGCAGTTCTCAAAGTACGGTTGAGCAGGGCCAGCCCAGTGGCGTAGTGCTTAAGTTTGTGCACTCTGCTTCAGTGGCCCGGGGTTTGTGGCTTCAGGTCCCAGGTGCAGATCTACACACCACTCATCAAACCATGCTGTGGTTGCATCCCACATACAACACAGAGGAAGACTGGCACAGTGACAATTTTCCTCAAGCAAAAAGAGGAAGATTGGCAACAGATGTTAGCTCAGGGACAATCTTCCTCACCAAAAAAAAAAAAAAAGAAGAAGAAGTACAGTTGAGGATCCCCATGAACCTTTCAGGGGTCTGCCAAGGTAAAACTATTTTCATAATAACTTATTACCTTCTTACTATGTTGCCATGATGGTGTAAATGCAGATGGGTAAAAATACTGGTGCAACCATGAACGAAGGCAGTGCAATAAACTGTAACAGTAAGTCATAGTTTTCACCAACATACACTCACAATTTCAAAAAACGAAATCTATTTCCACTTAAAATACTTAAAGAAACAGTAAAAATTATTAATTTTCTTCAATCTTGACCCTTGAATCCACGTATCTCCTTAACATTCTTTGTGATAAAATGGGACATGTGCGTAAAGCACTTTAGCTCCAACATACAACAGACGGTTGTCTTGAGGAAATCGCTTGAGTGATTAAGATACAAGATGAACTAGCCTCACTTGTCACTGAACACCATCTTTACCTGAAAGAACGGAAGACAAATTATGGTTAATCAAACTAAGATATGTGGCAGATATTTTCTCAAAAATGAGTCTATTACAAGGAAAATAATTGTTGGTATTTGTGGCAAATGATAAAATTTAAACTTTCAAGTGAAGTTAGATTTTTTAAAAGTTTGTATCTGACACCATGAGCTTGACAGCTTTTCTGATGAGAAGAGTGATGATATTAGTAATGATCTCATGAGGCCAAAATCAAGACGTCAGCCAGGGTTCACTCTCATCTGTCGGCTCTGGGAAGAATTTCCTTTCAAGCTCATTCATTCAGGTCATTGGCCAAACTCTGTCCCTTGCAGCTGGAGGACTGAGGTTCCCGTTTCCTTGCTGGCAGTCAGCCAAGGCCACGTCTAGCCTCTGGAGGACATTCACATCCCTCATCACAGGCCCCCTTACATCTCGGAGCCAGCAGTGGCACATCTAATCCTTCTCATGATTCCAGTCTCTCTGACTTCCCCTTCTGCCACCAGGCTGAGAAAACTCTCTTGTAAAAAGCCTGTGTCATGAGATTGGGTCCACTCACACAATCTCCAAATCTGAAGGTCAACTGACTTGGGGCTTGAATTACATCGGCAAAAATCTCTTCACGACAGTACCTAGATTAGTGTTGGGCACAGGAATCATGGGGGGCCAGCTGCAGCATTTTGCTTCGCCCTCCTCAGAGTCAGATCTGCACAGATCTCTCCCAGCTGGAGGGACGGGTCTGTCCTTGACTGGGGTATGGATTACTCAGATATATACACTTGTCAAAACTCATCAGACTGTACACTTAAGACTCGCATTTTATTATATGCAAGTTATACTTCAAAAAAGTCTATGCTAAACAAGTATCAATGCTACTAAAACACTGTCCTTATCTTCTGGAGATACGCATTATGCAGTGAAATAATTACTGATGAAATGAGATGACGGTGGATATTTGCTTCAAAATAATCCTGAGTGGTGAAGTGGCTTTGAATAAAACAAAATCGGTGATATAATAAAGACTACTGAAGCCAACTGAGGGGTACATGGGAATTCATTATAGCCTATTCTCTACTTTTGTATACATTTGAAAATGTCCCTAATAAAAAGATATTTAACCTAATCAACTTTTGGCAGTAGACAAATACAGAAAAAGAACTCTGATACATAATTGGTTCAAGTACAAATTAGTACAACCCCATCAGAGATGAATTCACCTGAATCTACTAACACTGAAGCTGCACATACTCTTCAACCCAGCAACCCACCTTCAGTACACCCTAAAGCACTCACATGTGTTCAAGGAAACATACAAGACTGTCCAATGCAGTACAGTCAGCAGAAAACTTGCAAGAATCTATATGTCTTTGAACGAGATAATGGATAAAGTAACTGCGGAATATTCATACAATGAAGATATACACAACAGTTAAAATGAAATACATCTTCATATATTAACATGGATGAATATCAAAAAATGAGAAAAAAAGCTGCAGTGTGACAAATTCGACACTTGTTATATAAAGTTTTAATATATACTAATGCTATATATTATTTATGGTTAGAGCTATACTTAATAGAAAGGGCATCATGAATGAATATAAGATACCAAATTCAAGATAATGGTTACTTTAGGTAGGAAGAAAGAAAAATAACATCTGGGGTTCAACTATATATGTAACATTTTCATTTTCTGAAAAAGTATCTGAAGCAAGATGGTAAAATATAAGGAATTAATCGAGCTCGTATGTCGGTTTATGCTCCTCTCTATACTTCCCTGTTTGTTTGAAATGGTTCAAATTTTTAAACAAAAAAGTAAGGCTACTATAATAGTTCAAGAGAGAGATTACTACTTGATAACTGACAAGTTACCTAACTTTAAAATTTTTAAATAACATTTTCTTTTAAGTATCAATTTAATCAATTTCAAATGTTACCTAGATGATCCATGCTATTTCAGAACTATAAACCATTTCATTTCAAAATACCCACAGTTAAATATTGATTTGAGAGAAAGTCCTGCTGACACCAGTAATACATACCACAAAAATATGAATTATGAATAACTAAACCCAAGAACGCGGTCAAAGTACTGTGCCAAATAATTTTAGGATTATAAAAATACATATGTGAAATGTATATTTCATAGAATACCCTACTGTATCTACATTATTCTTAAATATAGATATATTCTAACTAAGTGTGGCAAAATGTGAAATTTTATTAAGTTTAGGTGATAAGCACAAGTGCTATGATTCTCTGTACTTTTCTGTGCGTTTTGAAACCTTTTAGAAAATGAAGAAAAATAAATATAATTAAAATATCTGCAGAAAGAATAGTTTAAAAAAATACTAATTTTAGGAAATTCTTCCCAAAATCTCCTTACTAGTTGTTCAAAACAGAAAACGTTTACTTATTTTTAATCTGCATCCTGAATGAATCTGGCAACTTTTATACAAACAAAACCACCTCTCCAGGGCAGAGTGGGGAGAACCACTCAGCATATGAAATTTATGCTCCTTTAAAGGGAGCCAGGCAGAATAACTGGGTTCTAGGGGGAAAAGAAAAAAACAAAGAGAGTTGTTCATATCTTTAATTCCCCATTTCATCATTCCCTTAGTTTGCCAGGTTTTGAAGTAGGACTTCACAAGTGTTGATCACTATAGTGGGTTGAATGGTGGCCCCAAAAAAGATATGTCCATGTCCTAATACCCAGACCAGTGAATGTTACATCATTTAGAAAAACCATCTTTGCAGATGTTAGTTAAGGATCTTGAGATGAAATCACCGTGGATTTCAGGTAGGCCCTCAATCCAATAACAAGTGTCCTCATGAGGCAGAAGGGAAGATGAGTAGGATACAAAGGAGAAGTCCACGTAACGACAGAGGCAGTGATGAGAGTTATGCAGCCATGAACTAGGGAGTGCCAAACAATCCTAGAACCCTTGGAGGGAGTGTGGCCCTGCTGACACCCTGATTTCAGACTTCTGCCCTCCAGAACTGTGAGAGCATAAATTTTTGCAGTTTTAAGGCACCAAGTTTGTGGTTATTTGTTACAGCAGCCACAAGAGACTAATACAATCTCACCTTCTGAAACATTCCTCTGCAATTCAACTAGCTCCCTAACACAGCACCCCCCATGACTTTACCTGCTCTAAAATTTCAGCCCACCTTTTCTGTGCTCTTCCCTCACTCTTGAAGGAGCCTCTACCCTTAGATGCTGGATGTGTAAATATGTATCATCTACTCTGAAGCTTTCATCATTTGTAGTAAAAGTGAGTTTGTATCCTTTTTGCCGTCATTTGCTGGAATTCAAGAACTGGTAAAGGGACAGGGCACCATGGAAACAATTATAGGTGTGTGGATAAGCAGAGAGTACCATCAAGCTTGGTCTCCAAATAAGAAAAAACCAAATTCTGCCCCTGGGTGGTAGCAATAAAAAAAGAGAACCAGAAGTAAGTGCTATTATTAGAGTACAGAGTCTCTGGTAACAAGCAATTATAGACTTTTGAGAATAAATACAACATGATGTGATTTACAAAAAACTAATACAGTTAAAATGTGAAGGCCACATTAAAAGATGTGTTTAAACCTAACGTCAATGTATGATCAGTTGTATCTTACCAATTCTAATCACATAGAGACACAAATAATTGGATTATGCAGAAATTCTGATAATTGAGACTCAGCTACTTTCCTTAACCCAAATCTCCAAGGTCTTAGGCTGTTCTGACCCAACCTACATCCATGGCTTCAGGTTCAGATGGCATGGCTCCAATCCTACTGATGCAGCTTCCGCACATCCCTGTAAAGGGAAATGCAGAACAAAGAACGAGAAGTGGCTGGTGGAACAAGGGCAGATGTCCCCAGATGGAGGCCAGAAAAGAGACTGCAAGAAGAAAGACAGTGGTAAAACCAGTTTATGGCCACAGAGCAAGCAGCAGTGGAAGAAAGTATACAGGAAAGGACTGGAGCTAGGCCCAGGAACCAGCTATCACATTTTACTGCAGTATCCCAGAAAACAGATTCAAATGGGTAAGTGAAAATCAGATAACACTACTAAAATCATTGAGCAAATTATTTAAATCAGACACAAACTTCTAAATTAATAGCATCTTTTTTTTTAACATTAAAGAGCATGTTTCAGAAATTAAAAGCTTATATCTCCCTAAAAATCCAAAACTAATTTATCAGCAAATCCTGTTGCTTTATCATTGCTTTTCATTGCACTGTCATGCTTCTGCCCTGACGACTTCTCACTTTCCTCTTGTCCACTGCTTTCCAACCACAGTGGCTTTTTTGTTCCTATTACAGACCCTGTTCATTCCTTTCCCAGTGACTCTGTACTCACTACTCCTGGAATCCCAGATTTTGACCCAGCTGTCTCTTCATCTAGGTCTCACCTCAAATGTCCCTTCAACGATCATACTAACTGAAACAACCTCTCCTAGTCACTTGACATCACTCTTTGCCTCTAACATTTAGAAACTGGCTAAAGACCTTCATCACTCAGCTCCCAACACTTCTATCTATTTTTTGCATAACACTGCAATAATTCTGAAATTATCTTGTTGTATTTATTTAACTAGAATGTACTTCCCATGAGAACCGGAAGCCATGTGTAATTCACAACACAGAAGAAGCAGGAACTTGTTTGTTGCAGTACAAGCACTTTGGGAAACAGTTTGGCATTATTTCCTGAAGGGGAACATTCATATATGCTATAACCTAACAACTCATTTCTTATGTGTATACCTAAGACAATCTCCTGCATGTGTACAATAGAAGACAAGTATAAGAATATTCTCATACTGTTCACAATAACAAAAACTGAGAAACAACCTAAATGTCCATAAACAGAAGACCAGATAAATAAATTCTGGTTACACTATAGAATGAAACAAACATACATTAATTATAAGACAAATAAATTTCAGTGACAACTAACAATATTGATGAATTCTAGCAATGTAGTATTAAGTGGAAGAAATTCCAAAGCTTAGATAGAGCATCATAATCTTTTTATAAAATTTAAAACAACTGGTTTTCTAAAAGATACAATATTTTTAGGAATTTACAGATGCAATAAAACTATATTAAAAGGAAAGCAAGAGAATAATGAACACAAGAACCACTGTCTATAAACTGTTTACAACTCTGTTTTTTTTAATTACAAAAACAACATAAAGAGAGCAAAGTAAGAAGATAGTCAGTTGAGGATTTCAGGCTTGCCCACATTCCCAGTTCAAGGGGAATACAAACCCAGCTCTCTGGCTCCACGACACAAGTTCTCCCAGTAGATGCCTGAATGCTGTCCAGCACTGTTCAGGTTTTTTTAAAGCCCTTTCTATAGAATGCAATCATTTGTGTGCAGATATGTGTGACAGCAGATTAAGAAATTGATTTTAAATAGAAGAAAATCCTTAAATGAACTCTTTACCACCAACAATCAAAAACTGACTAAAGAATTCCCTTCCTCTCCCAAACTTCTTCTTTGTTATTCTCATAACTCTGCAATATTTCTGCCTGAAAGTAAGAAACATGATTTTCAACACTAAAATATTTATGGAGTCAAGACAACAATGCAATAAGCCAAAAGTATCACGTCAGACATTTTTGGTTTAAAAAACTGGGATACAGCCATTCAAGGGGCTACCAGGCAGTCCTAAAATAAGAACGATGAAGGAGATACTTTACGTAATGATACAGAATTACATATTATGTAAAAAAACTTTCTCAAGGTACAGAACAATACATATAGTATGCTACAATTTCTGTTTAAGGGAGGAAAAAGAAATATGTATATAACTAGATTCATACTTGCAAATACTTAAAATACATCTAGGATATACAAGGAGTGAATACTGTAAACTCTTCTATTCCTTTTGAATTTTGAATGCTGGAGTATACTTATTATTCAAAAAGTAAATTCTAAATTTTAAAATAATAAAAAATTATTATGAAAAACAAATATATTCTAAAGAGCAGTGGTATTTTTTCAAAGAGAAATTACTCCAAGGTAGCTATTTTTATCATCTTAATTTTGTACACTGACAATCTAGATGACGAAAATATGGTCCACAGAGAAAGGCGGCACTGTTCAGTGGTTCTGATAGATCTTATCTGAAGCTTTTCAAGAACTTTAAATTTCATTTCATCAAGTGAGTTTAACTCTTTTCACATTTTGGATGCTGTATTTCTTACCTATATATAAATTAGATTGGTTTACTTCTCTTCTTATTAGCTTTTCTTTCCGTTTGAAAAAGATTTATATCTATTATTACCAGTATAACAACTAGTATCAATTTAGGTCCATCTTTTAAATCACTAGTAAGATAGTTCATCCTTTTAACTGGAAGAAAAAAAAAAGTGGTCTTATTTGCTTTTTGATAAGAATTGTGGAGGTTTACTCCTTAGTGCTAGATAACTAAGTATTTATATCTAAAATGACCTGTAATTGTCTTCGTGCACCCAACCACATATTTCAGAAGTGAGGGGCTGGTTGTGCTTCTTAGTGTGGGGCATTTCAAACTATTAAATTTTAAACTAGACAATTAAATCAAAACTGACCATCTTCACATTACTTCTCAAAACGAAAGGACCAGCTAGTGCCAAAGAATACAAAAAGTTAAAATGGCATGTCTTCCTGGGGAGTCAATTTTAAACATTGTTATATTTATAAAAATTTGAATATATTATGGTGTGTGCATTGCAAAAGTCATGTGGATTTTTAAGATAAATATGAAATTTCGAGCTACTTAACTCACATCTTTAGAAAATTTGTGACTTGCAACCTACCATCAGCTGGTTTTATTCTAGCTTAGTAAAAACATACATAAATAAGAAAACAAGATTTTACTTACAAGGTCCCTAATTTTTTTTTTCAGAGATTTGCTTCTAATTTGAAAGCAGTTAAGATAACAGATAAACTGTGTGGCCTAGTGTATTCCAAAATACTCCTGATTTTGGTTATCAGTTCTTCTCGTTAGGTCCTTGATGTTTGGACTACCACTAAACGGAGATGACCTATTAACTTACATGAGAGTAAAGTATGTGTAATATGCAGCAGAGTATTAAAGCAAAAACTGAAAAAATAAAACCTTTTACTATTTTGCTACGATGGATAAGTTTTCCTTTAAAGATGATACTTTTGAGTCAGGCCTTTATACTCTGCCACCACTTTAACAACTGCTGATAACCTCTTCAGTGTAAGCACATTTACACACTGCGCATAACCTGCTATGTAGAAAAGGAACAGAAGGTCCCTATTCTTTATGCCTTAAAACAGTACTGGTGATCAGCCAGCTTTATATTTGCATACAGTCATGTGTCACTTAACAACGGGGATATGTTTTGAGAAATGCATCATTAGGCTATTTTGTCATTGCGTGAAATCATAGAATGTACTTACACAAACCTAGATGGTAGAGCCTATACACACCGAGGCTGATGGTACTAATCTCATGAGACCATCATTGCATACGCAGTCCATCGTTAACTGAAATGTCATTACACAGCACATGACTATATACAGAATACAAATAAAAGAATGATAAATCATTTTCGTGCAGATAAAGCACACATTCTGCAAGTAGGCTGCACTGCAACCCTTATTTCTTTTAGTCAAGTTTTATCAAATGACTTCCTCTAAGCACACACTGGTTGCTACCTGCCAGAATGCTTTCCCTGCTTCTATTTTCCAGTACTCTATATTTTTGTACAATACTGTATCTCAAATTGTACTTCTGCTGCAGTAGCCTCCAAGAGCATACCCCGTGTATAGTACTTGAAAGAGCAAACTATCAGGATGACCCAGTATTTGCATTTACATATGCACAAATCTTAATGACAATTTGCAAAATTCCTACACAGCACATTCAGATTATCTAAGGCAACTTTCAAGTTAACAGCCCCTTAAGTTATTTCCTGAATGTCTGTTCCATTTTCTCACCTACTGACTCAGCTTAACCATACATTTTTACATCTCTCTACACAAGTAGAGAGGCGAGAAGGTTAGGATATCAAGAAAGAATCAAAGGAAGTTTCTAAGTAAAGTATTTTCTATAGGTAATGACCAGAATAGTGCTTTAAAGTGCAATATCAAATAAGTTGCAAACAACTGGAAATTTTTTTATCAGTCATTATTGCAGCGTTGTTTTTATAAGTCCATTATGTATATCTTATTGCCTTCTTAATTCACATTCAGAGGACTCGGGAGAAATAATGCTTTTCTTATTGTTGCCTCTTGGTTCATTAAAATCTATGTTTCACAGATTGAAGCTAGTTATCTCACCTGAGAGATGCAAGACTATAAAAACACCTACGGAGTAAAACTACACCACAAAACGCTAACCACAAAGAGCCTGTAGAAGCGTAAAAAGATTATCCAATAAAGTTGATATCTGCATCTCAAAAACTTCAATATGTAATTTTATTCTACTGAGCCATACTGTGTATTTGGCTTACACTAACATCAATGAGATGACCAAGCACATCCATAGTAATAATTTTTAAATGCAGTTACAGAGCTTCAAAAATACAGATCTTAAAAGTGTTTTAATCTTTAGGGGCCCACCAGTGGTACAGTGGTTACGTTTGTGTGCTCAGCTTCAGCGGCCCAGGGTTCACAGGTTCGGATCCCTAGCGTGGACCCAGCACTGTTCGTCAAGCCATGCTTTGGCAGTACCCCACATAAAACAGAGGGAGATTGGCACAGACATTAGTTCACAACAATCTTCCTCAAGCAAAAAGAGGAGGATTGGCAACAGATGTTAGCTCTGGGCCAATCTTCCTCACCAAAAAAAAAATTTAATCTTTAAAAGCAGAAATTACGTCACTTTCTCATGTTAACTTCTAACACTGTTTTAAATAACATTAATTCAAAATATATCTACTTTTTAAAATAATAAATGCAAAACAAACTGATTTGATTTCATGACAATTGGATGGTTTTAAAACATGTCAGCTAATATTGTCAAACACCTGTAGAAAATTAGAAATAATATCTCACAACTATCAACATATAAAAACATATGCACTCAGCAGTCCATGTATATAAAGTTATGATATAATATTATTTACCATTTATTATGTACCAACTATATGATACAAATATCTTCTTACTTAATTTATACATCTACCCTGTATGGTAGCTAGGTAATATTATAGCCATTTACTCATCAGAAATACAGACTCAGGAGTGGTTAAATAACTTGTCCAAAAATCACAATAATAGTAAGAAAGAATTCAAATTTAAGTATGACAAATCTAAGACCCTTGTTTCATGCACTAAGGCATGCCAGGTTTTCTAATAACCCCAAAGATAACTACAATATTTTCTATGTTTGTTGTTCACTTAGCCATTTAAATTCAATGTAATTCTCTGATATTTGGAACTAAGATTTTGAACCTTTGTCAAAACTTGTTCTAAAGCTAAAACTTGCTTTAAGATTGAAAACTTCCAAATAGATACTGTAAGATCTAAAAACTAGAATTTTTAAGAGGAACACACAAGATTAAGACCAAGTGTTAACCAGAGTTACAAAATCAGTCAACCACTAAATAAATATGGAAGAATCAGACAATTTTTGCCAGCTCTCAAGTTTAGCAAAGACAATGTCATAAGAAAGATAATTTATGGCTAGAGGGAAAGAAACTTCTAAAGAACATAGTCTCTAAACCACCCAAGTACTATCTTCAGCAAAAGCTGCTGGGATATCGAATTAGAACCCCTCAGTTGCCTACCCGAGTCGTTCTTCTCTTCAGTATTTCATGTTTTCATTTTGCCCGCTCTAGTACGTGGATGAAAACAAACACTGATGAGAAGACTAACGCTCAGAGTTAAAGAAGTAGAAACGTCCTTTTGTTTACAAATCATTCATCCTTTAACCAATATTTACTGGCCATTTATGATGTCCTAGCTGGTGGGAACACTTCAGAAAACAAAATGCCTGCTCTCTTGGAGTTTATATTCTAGGGGGGAAGACAAACGTTCTTAAAAGATCTATCTGTTGGGTAGTGCTAAGAGCATTACGCCTGGTGAAGGGGAGAAAGAACACTTAGGACTCCTGCTTTACCGACAGTAATCAGAGAGGGCTCTGCAAGGAGGTGACCTGTGAACAGAGACCAGAATAAAGGGAGTGAATTATGTGGATACCTGTGGAAAGCCCATGTAGGCAGGGGGACCCACAAGGGCAAAGACCCTGAGGCAAAAACAGCTTGCTGGCTAGTGTGGCACAATAGGGTGAGTGACGGGATAAAAGGCTCCAAAAATACGGCCAGACCACGTAGGTTTTTCAAGCTGTGATAAACCCCTGAAAATAGAGAGCTACTGAGAGGTTTTTGTAAAAGAGGAACATGACCTTGTTTACATTAAAAATCTGGCTGTTCTACAAAAACTAGTCCACAGTAGGGCACAAACTAGGAGACAGTTTAGGACTGTGACCTTGATCTAGTTAAGGAGGTGATGGCAGAGTGTAGCAAGGAGGAAGTGAGAACTGCCCCATCCAAGACGTATTCTGAAGGTAGGGACCACGGAGTTGGCTGACGTAGCTACGGGCATGAGCTGGAGAACAAGGAGAGCCACAGGTGACCCCAAGGTTTTTGATGACAAGGTAATTCTCAATTTTCTCAATTATAGCTCTAATTCTAACTTTTCCCATAAGTTTGGGTAAAATCAATTCACCCTAAATCTCCCATCTTAGAGGCCAAACAATCACAGAATTTATTTATCGTCCCTGCAAACTTGGAGGACACAGAGCACCTTCACGGTAAAGGATTCTTCCTTCTGACTTTTATAGTCTCTCAGGAATAATTCCTAACAACCAACCCAAGCAAATGGGGCCTGTGCCCTTCCATGCCCTTTCTTTTTCACCCTTTTCTCATTCCTCATGATCCAGTGAGGAAGCAATGAGTGAAAAATCCAGCGATGGCCCTTCTTCAATCAATGATTTCCCAGGCAGCTGGGTTTACTAGATCCCGCCACCATCACCGCATATCTACAAGCGTCATCAATGTGCTTTCACAGGCATTTGATATACCCTGATACACACACTGATGAGATTTAAAATAACGAAGTGCCTTTTCACAGAACTTATTTTAAACACACAAATATACCTAACAAACACAATTAAGATTTTTCTTATAATGTTATCTCCACAATAAGAAAAAAAGCCCCAATATACACCTTATTAAGTAGTACAGATTCACTTCCCTATTTCCTGTGTGGTCTTTCTACTTCTACTCTTTGCTCTTTTCCGGAATGACATTCTTCTACAGCTAACATTATTTTGTGACCACTTACTCAGTGTTAAGACATATAGTTAGCACTCCACTGCATAATCTCATTTATTCATCACAACAGCTGTATATGTACTATTATTACTCCCATTTTCCAGATGAGTAAACTCATGATTGATCAGATGACCAAGACTGACAGAGCCAGAGGTTGTCCCAGGACTCAAGGCTCCAGAGCTCATCCTCCTATCATTACACTAACCACCTCTTAGTCCACCTACGATAAACTGACTAAAATACAAGTTGGATATCAGTTCCTGCTCAAATAAAATACCTCTAAATGTTTTCAAAGACCTACAAAATAGCGTTCAGACTCCTCAGTATGTTAGCCCTAACATTATCTCCAATTAATCCTCCTCATTCCACATTATTACCAACATGGACTACTGTCTATTTGCCAAATATGTTCCATACTATTGCACTTGTGTCTATTCTCACATTAATCCATCAAAACATCCTCAATTTGCTGAAACCAAGCTCTCTCTCTCAAATCTAACTCAAATGTCACTCTTCACGAATTTTTTTTCCAAAAACCTATAAGACATACACACACAATTTTTTACAAAATGGACGTTCCCACTTGGAGATCCCATAGCATTTGTAGTTTCTCAAGCAACTGTCATTCTACCTTGTTTGCATAAATTCTTCTCTCACCTCTCAAACTACAAATTCCAGTGGCTGGACTGTTTTTTATAATCTTCATTTCCTACATATTACCTACACATAACATGTTTGTAAAACTAAATCTGGGCATAAAACTTAAGTTTTGAAAGATGTGGGTCCCATTTGCCAATTATACTTCTTGAGCAATGATTCCTGTCTTAAAATCTCACTTTCACATAACTAAATCAAATTATTTAATTTGATTAGTTATGAATTTGAAATTATCACAATACGTAAATCAAATTATTTAATTCCTCAACTGTAAGCACATTCCCCTCATTTACAGCTAACAATGGCTAGCCGACAAAATCAAACTCTTCCCTATCAGAACAAAGTATGCCGGCGTCATACAAGTGGAAATAATTGGACAACTTAAATTCACAAAATATTTCTTCACAGATCTAATTGTATGTATGAAGAATACAGTCTTAAAAATATAGCTATAAAAGTTTAAAGAATTACAATGATAGCAATCCAGCTTTTTAAAATAGTGAATAATTTTTATAATCTTATAATACAATCTAATCTTAAGATACCACTTGAATTCACTAAGTGCTATCAGAAGTAACTTTTTTAATGCTATGACAGAAGAAAATCTTTCTTAGTATAACGTAATGACTCCTTTCAAGAGTAGCAAAGAACGGCAGTCATCTTTAATCTACAACACCAGAGTTCCACTTGGAGCCTTGAAGCCAACTGATTCCATCAGGTATCACATTCTTGTCAACCTCCCTTGATCAACTGCCCCAAATGCAATGATCAAGCACTTGCACATATGCTTGCCCCACCTTGCGAGAGTACCTCCTCCTAGCCCTCTTTAGGTCTAGTGTTTTAGGAACTCAAATATCGTAAACAAACAACTGAGGGATCTAGGCTGTTATAGTTAGTCATGGTATGAAATAAAATACATTGTTCAATATATAATAGATTTCTAAAATTATTTCTATCTACAAATATGTATAAAAAGAAATCTAGAATGATCTTCTTGAATATTAATGATAGTTATTTCTGGGTAGTAAGACTTCTCTGGGTAGTGAGATTTTGCATATACCCTCTGTCCCACCAGATTTTTTTTATAATGGGCATATACAATTTTTTAAAGGAATATAAAGAATCTTTTAAAATAAAAATGTTCAGCTCCCCACCTACCCTACTAACAGCACATACACCCACACATTCTCCCCTGACAACTTCATTCACTTCAAGCTTCATCTACCACTCCTATGGATACGATTTACAAATCTATATTCTTACATCTCTAGCCACCCCTAGTCCCTACTCCTCCAAGTTCCAATTCCCCATTGCCAACCGCCTCCGAGAGAGCACCAACTGAATGTTTCACTGGCAACATAAACAAAATAAATCAAATACAAAATACCGCTTGTCCACATACACTAAATCATCCTCTTTATTTCCCAAAGTGTATTAGGAAATAATAGTGCAGTAAGTCCCCAAGTCACTCAGACTTAAAACCTAAAAGTTGTCTTTAACTTCTACCTCTCCCCTAGCCCATATACAAAATTATCAAGCTGTTATCCCATCTCTGTAATGCACTTGACATCTAACCTACCTTTTATTCCTACCAACACCCCACTAGTTTCAGTCTTCATTATCTATGTTGTAAAACACCACTAGCAATCACAGATCAAGTAAATATGAAACAGTTTACTATTCTCAACACAAAGCATAAAACATGGCACAGAAGAGGCAAGCAACAAATGTTTCGTGAATGAACGAATGAAAACAAAAACCTCGGCTTCCTATTTCCCATCTCTCCCACCTCCACCACATCACTTTGCAGTTATTCAGTCTTCCTAAAACATAGCTCTTATCAGGTCACAAAAGCTATCACTTACCAATATCATGTGAATAAAATAAAAACTCCTCAGCTTGGCATTCAAACCATTCCAACATGGGGACTCTTGCCCTCTCCTCCACCTTATCTCCCATAATTCTATTCCACTATATACATGCTCTATTTGCCAACCTCTGTGTCTTTGCTCATGTGCCTCATGAAATGTCATCTCCCATAGTTTTACCTCTCAAAATTCTATCCATCCTTCAAAGCTCAGTGATAATGTCACTTCTCCACCTCCATAAACCCAAAATAACCTGCAATATTTCCTGTATTAGAGCTCTCACAGCGTTTTGTTACTTGCTTGTGTCACTTACCACATATTAATCTGTGATTAAAATAATAAATATATTGGGGACTGGGCCATGGCCAAGTGGTTAAAGTTCGGAGCACTCCACTTCAGTAGCCCAGGTTCACAGGTTCAGATTCTGGGTGTGGACCTATTCCACTCATCAGCCATACTGTGGAGGCATCCCACATGCAAAAAGCAGAGGAATACTGGCACAGATGTTAGCTCAGGGCTAATCTTCCTCAAGCAAAAAAAAAGAGGAAGATAGGCCATGGATGTTAGCTCAGGGTGAATCTTCCTCACCAAAAAAAAAATATATCTATCTATATATAAATATATAGATATATATAGTATTCACCACCAAATGAATTTTAAGTTCCTTATAAACAAAAAACACAACTTTTATTTACTTATTTCCCACTGTACCTAACATAATGCCTGGCACAATTACATAAAAGTCTCCAAGAAATAGGAGATCTATGCATCAATAATAATAAAACACAACAGCAATAGCAGCCAAATTTGAGTGCTTTATATATGCTAGATACTCTAAGCCATATATATACACAAAATTTCACTTATTCCTCACAACATGAGGAAAGTATTATCATCTCCATTTTAAGGATAAGAAAACAGGAGGCAGAGAGATAATTAACTTACTGAAGGTTTAACACTATAATGTTCAGTTGTATAAATAATTCTGCAATTGACATCTTTCTATATATAGCTAGTTCTTTATCTAGGACTACTTTGTTAGACTCTAAAAACTGTAACACTGAGTCAAATAGTATAGATATTTGATGGTTCTCACACTTACTTTTAAAATATTTTCTAAACAGATTAACCATTTTATAAAGCCACCAACAATGTATGAGGATAACAATTTTACTGCCTCCTTGTCAGCCTAGTGTATTACTATTATTTTCCCATTCTCTTAATTCAAGTAGGCAAAAGATGATATGCATAATTCTTGATCTTAAATAACAGTACTCTTAAGGTCCATAACCAGTGTTTTGGGGTAGTTATTACTATTGTCATACATGATGTTTTAAGAGATACTACGCCTGAATAATTTTATTGGGAGTACTTAAGAGTATTTACACAAACAAAAGGAAATCAAGCACTTAATCTACTCAGATATTCATTAAACCTTTCAGAATATTCCATGCACTCATTTATTCAACAAACTTTTATTGACAGCCCACAGGATCAGGTACTATACTAGTCCCTGGGCATAAATCAATAAAACACAATGCTTGCCTTCAAAGAGATTGCAGTCTTTTAAATATCAGAGTATACTTGATCTTGGGTGAGTTGGTTCATGGATTAGAAACTTACTTAAAGAGGGGTCCCTCTCAAGTCAGTTTCAGAACAGATTCCAACTGAAAGTGTTTAAATTTCACACGGAGACACACCCAAATGGGGCAGAACTAACGAAGGATCAAAAAAACATTCAATTAAAGTATCATCAAATAAAAGGAATCTGAAAATAAAAGTACTGAGTAAGAATAGCTGATGGCCAGGACAAAACAATCTAGCATGAATGGTATACAGACTTGAGTTCACCAAATCCAAAACTATCAAATTGGTAGAACCCTTTGATGATGAATATGATAAAGAAGAAAAAGATATAAGTTCTATTTCCAATAGTATGAAATAAAATTATGAAAACTAATACCTGAAAATGCAACAAATAAAAGTAGAAGACAAATCCAAAATCGAGACAAAGCTGCAAATCAGTGCTCAAAGAAACGGGGCAATACTTAACCTCTAAGGCACCATCAGAGATGAAAATCATGCTCTCCCGTAGCAGTAGAACTATGTTTAACTGTAGGTCACTAGTGGCAATCAAATATTCTAGCAATTTCTAATTCAACTGTGTGGATCTGTAGGTATTTCAAACTAATTTTCTAGGGTGATCAATCAACACTGGGATGAGACTTTAAAGGGGCCTATCCTTCAGCCTGTGCTGCGCCTCTCAATCTCATCTCTACCAGTGATCTTGCTACTAAAATGGGTCTTTTAAGAGAAGACGTATATCGTAACATCAGTGTTTCAATCTGGAATTTGATGGTGGTCAACTTCATTTTCAGCTCAAAGGGAGCATTTCCCCTACTCAGTGGCCCCCTTTTTTTCCTCACCCAGACCTCCCTTCCACATGCTCTGTAAATAAACTGGTATGCTAGGGTTGATTCTCATTCATTCCCCTACAGGCCCAGAAGTGATTTGAATCCAGCAAACGGTTAATAATGTAGATTAAAAACAGCAATGAAATGCTGATTCCACAGTTCTCAGAAGTGAGCAGAAAATTATCATACTCCCATGTAAACACAACCCATGGTTAAAGACCAAGGGTGTTTGTACGTTAAAAATGTAAATGATGGGCAGACCTGCTTCTATTCATCATTCAAAGCTAGATATGAGGCAAGCTGCCAGCAGTCATGAGATTTTAAACTGATTAATAACACTCATTCATAGGCTTATCTTCTCATGCATTCACACTTACGATTTGATGACTTCAAAGTAACCAATGAGACTTTTTAAAGGCTTCTAGAGACCTCTCAAACAACGTACATCAAAGGAGGAGGAAACAACAACTATTCTGATAATATTTCCTCCAGAAAAAAAATTTTATTAATCTGCTTTCAAAGAAATTTATCTAAAAAAATCATTTCATTTCATCTTCCAATTTGATACTACAGGAAGAAAAAGACTTTCTTTTACAAGATATAAAAGGTATGATACAGCAATTTTCCATCCATCTTTTGAAGATCATTTTTAACACATTAAAACACTACAAAATTTATAAGCACAATCTTTGCATTCTAGTAAAAATGCTTTCAGGCAGCCGGCCCAGCAGCATAGTGATGGGGTTTGCATGCTCCACTTCGGCAGCCCAGGGTTTGTGGGTTCAGATCCCAGGCGTGGACCTACACGCCACTCATCAAGCCATGCTGTGGCAGTGTCCCACATACAAAATAGGGGAAGACTGGCATAGATGTTAGCTCAGAGACCATCTTCCTCAAGCAAAAAGAGGAAGATTCGCAATAGATGTTAGCTCAGGGCCAATCTTCCTCACCAAAAACAAAACAAAACAAAAACATGCTTTCTGGAACATAAAAACTCTTGCAACAGCAAAAGAGGAAAAGAATTACATGTTTTCAAACTATTACCTACAAATAACTTCGAAAACTCAAAGTATTTGTGGGAGGGGAATACAAAGGACTGGTTCCTCTATAGCTCCTAAAATTAAACTGAGTCAAGGGAAATTTTCCTTTTAATCACTTACCCTGCCTTCACTTTAAATTAACCCTAAATTTGTTTAATGAAAGGCAAATAAATGGGCCGGCTGGGTTGCTCAGTGGTTAAGTGCGCACATTCCACTTTGGCGGCCCAGGGTTTGCCGGTTCGGATCCCGGTTGCGGACATGGCACTGCCTGGTAAGTCACGCTGTGGTAGGCAACCCACATATAAAGTAGAGGAAGATGGGCACGGATATTAGCTCAGGGCCAGTCTTCCTCAGCAAAAAGAGGAAGATTGGCTGCAGATGTTAGCTCAGGGCTAATCTTCCTCAAAAAAAAAAAAGGCAAATAAAGAAATCAAACATCCTCCTTCAAAATTACTTACATTCAATCTGATTAAGTCATAGAATCCAACTGAAAGGAAACTTTGCAAGCTTATCTCAGCCAGCCTATCTAATGAACTAGGGAGACCTATTTTCTCCTAGAGTCTGTTAAGCCTAACATTCCAAATTACCCACCTCACAGTATTTTATATCAAGAGTGACTTCTAGGGAAGAGATCCAAAGAGTGTTTTCATTTATGTCTTGGCTCTCATTATTTTGATTACAGTATTATTTGAAATTTTTAAAATTTACTTCTAACCAAAATCTAATTGAAAATCATTCTACTATGTTCCAGAAACACCTCAACAACTGTACAAAACACCTTTCTAAGTGGTTCTCTACACCTAAATCACCCCTAGCATCCTTCTACCTAGCTAACCAGAACAGTTTCCCGCCTGTGGTTATTTCTTTCGTTGTGCTGTTGTTGTTTGTCCTCTCTACAGATTAAATAAGACACTATATATAAAGCTCATACCACAGTGCCTGGAATATGTCTTCAAAAATATTGTTACCACTATTACTCGTTTCTCCACATACTTCCAGAAACCTGGCTGAATCTTTCTCTCCTCCTTTTCTTGTGCCCCACCCCTCAACAATACACTGATGACTCAGGCTGCAGTGAACTACGACCATACGGTTTCTTCTGCTCCATCTGTGCTTAGCCACATCTTCATGTACTCAGTTGTACTGTGTGCCTACTGTGTACCAGGTGCTGTGCAAGACACAGCATATAGTGAGTACAGCTGACATGGCCTCTGCCCTCCTGGAGTTTAGAGTCCACTTCTCTCACATGGTCATTTCGCAAACCAAAAGAAAAGGAGGACACAAAGCCACTCAGATTAGCTCCTAGAGCAAAAGATGTAGTACAAGGATAACAATAATATACTGCATCAGAGAAGGAGATTAATAGGTTTCCCTAAGATAAGGAGCATAGTCAAAAGAAAACCATTCTAGAACTCATTAAAAACAGCAACTATATGGCAAGTCAAGCCAAGCAACTATGACTCAAGCAGCTATGACTCAAGCAACTATAGGGCAAGTTAAAAATATAAAGACACTACTAAGACACAAAAAAACACTGACCACCAATCTACAAGGAAAGGGGGATATGGTTTCACTGATCAAGAACAGTAATTTCCACAAGATTTTTAGCTTTTTAGAAAAAAAATCATATGAAATTAAAGGAAAATATATATATACCAGAGTAGAAATGAACTCAGAGGTATGGATTCTAAGGATTTCACATAAGTTATGAAAAGCACTGAACTGGCATTAACATTGAGATTTTTCTTACTAGTAGATACTCAAGAAAAGAGGCGCTCATGCCAGGTCACGACCGCAGACTTCTAGCTGAGACCCTGCTGCTGACTCAGTCACAGAAGCGAAGTGGTTTCCCCAAGTAGACTCATTTTCCACCACATGAAAATCTACCCCAAACTGCTTTCCAGTATGTGGCATTCTGAAGGACTGCAACCCAAGAGAAAGACTGTAAGAAGAAGAAATGTAACAATAAATGATATCAAATTTATTCATTTGAGAAATATGATTAAGTAAAGAAACAAGCGAAATAATAGAAACACTTGATATCCATCAAACCTCCCAGTTCTTTAAAAAAAAATCATTTCTTTTTATGAAAACATCTAGAGGCAACAATACTAGAGAAAGCAATGTGGGGCTTCTGAAGTCCAACGTACCCAGGATTAGATTCCTACTTCGCCACTTCACGAGCTGTTTGCTAGCAATTAATCGTCCTCTTGAAGCCTGTGATCCCTCCTCGGCAAAAGGGAAAAAACAAATGTCTGTGTTTTCTACTGTACTTCTAATAAATATGTGTAAGAAAAATATAACCATTAACTGCTCTGAGAATTTTATCTTGGTGTCTATTTTCCCTAATTATCTTACGCCACTGAAATCTAACCTCTGAAATTAATGAAGATATCTCATTTTACATACTGAATTACTACTATAAGACTTTTATTATCCTGAAATCTTGAATACTTTTATTTCTTAATATTGATTGCTATGATGAATAAAAACAGTAATTTATCTACAACACAGCTTTAAAAAAATTAATCAGGCTGAACATGTGGGGAATTTTTTAAACTGTAATTAGAAAACCTGGAAAGTAGGAGTTCACATAGTTTTTACTTTTCTTTGTATTTTTCTGTGTTTGCCAGAATTTTGGGGAACCTGGAAAGGAGGAGTTTAGACAGTTTTTTACTTTTATTGCTGACTAACGATTGGTTCACACAGAACAGTGAGGCTCCATACCAGCTCTTCCTACCCTCAGAAACGAAACCCCATCTCTCTCTGATACATCATGTCATCAGCTTTTTGACTGTCTAATTCTTGAATACTTGTGTTTTTGTTAATAGGTTTATGGAATTTTCCATGTGTTTTGAAGAGTTTTAACTATTATGTCATTAAAGAGAAAAATAAGAAGGAAATTAACATATATTGAGCACCAAATGTGCCAGACACCATAAAAACCAGCCTACATATGTCATATCTCATTTAATGTTCAAAAACATCCTGTGAGAAAAGAAAAGCAGGCAACCCTCCCTCCCTCAAATCACATGGCTGGTTGATGGAAGAGCCAGGATCTGAATTAAAGTAATCTTTACTCCAGTCTATGCTGCTACTGCCTGTGATCTTGGCTGTTTAAAAAATCATACCGCTTTCTCTGATTACAAAAATAACACCCATTCATTCCCAAAATTCTGGCAAACACAGAAAAATACAAAGAAAAGTAAAAACTATCTGAACTCCTACTTGCCAGAGAAAATCACTGCTTACTTATATCTTAGGGAATGTTTTTTTTTTTTCAAAATAGAATCTTTATTTTTTTTTTTTGGAAGATTAGCCCTGAGCTAACATCTGCAGCCAATCCTCCTCTTTTTGCTGAGGAAGACTGGCCCTGAGCTAACATCCGTGCCCATCTTCCTCTACTTTATATGTGGGACGCCTGCCACAGCACGGCTTCCAAGTGGTGCCACGTCTACACCCAGGATCCGAACCGGCAAACCCCAAGGTGCTGAGAAGCAGAACGTGCACACTTAACCGCTGCGCCACTGGGCCGGTCCCTCAAAATAGAATCTTAAGTTTCAGGGGTTTTTTTATTTTTTATTTTAAATTACAAATTAATATATAAACACACTCTCATTATTAAAATTCAAGTAGGAGTCAAAGTTCACCTTTTCCTGTCTCCAATTCCAGTCACTGCTATTAACAGCTTGACTAAATAGACTTTTTTCTATGCCTGTGTATGAACATAAATATAGTTTTTTACTGTATTTTTATAACTATCTTACTTTTTCTGTGTGTGTGTGTATGTGTGTATTATTCTACACCTTGGTTTTTTGCATTTAGTGTGGCTTGTGATCTTCCCAGTTCTGTATATACAGGTCTGACTCATGTTTTTAATTGCTAGATATTATTCGATAGAGCTCAACTGCTTACAGAGTTCTTCACACCTTTTTCACTTTTATATCATGATTTTCCCTTGTTATTAAACAGCCTTCAGAAATAAACTTAATAATTGCTAAATAACATTCCTCTGTATGGATAAATCATAATTAACTATTTTTGCTTGGACATTAAGATTTACCAAATTTTCACCATTAGATATAATAGTACAATGAGTACCTGGTTAAACCTTTTTCTACATTCTACATTACTTTCTGAGGACAAGATCCTAAAAGTGGTATTACTAGGTCAAAAGTAACACTTCAAGACATATTCCTAAATTGCCCCTCAGAAAAACCACACCATAAAACACACGCACAGCAGTGTATGTAGTACATTACTTTTGCCTTTTAAAGAGCTATTTATTCAAGAAACAGATGTTTAAAAGTTATATTGAATGCTAAACTCCAACGTCGAATTTGGCTTAAATCCAGAAAACACCTTATAATTTAAACCAAAAATTGTGATTTCTTAGATGTTGGTTAAGAGAATTCTAAAACATCAGACAAGAAAGTAAACTGACCCTATCCTGACGAGGCACCACTAGGTAACCCCAACAGTGATGGTGACAAGATAAACTTAGCAAAGACACTGTCACTTTGATCTGGTTTACAGTCTCCCCTTTTCTCAAGCATCTCTCCCTTAATGAAATACAATGTGCTCCAATAACCCTGATTATAGAATACAATTCTGTTAAATGGACCATTTTTCCACCAGCCCACAACACAAAATCTTGGAACAGTTTCACTAAGAAGAAAATGTGCCTCTGAACGTAAAAAACACATGGCAGAAAACAGTAAACTTTTAAAAATAAGTGGACTATATGAATACATGAAAATGTATTCATGAAAACACAGAAAAGACATCTAATTTGCTTAAGCTCAGTAATTAAACGTAACTAACTTTAAAATTATATATCTGACAGAAATCCGTCTAGTAATTTTACTGAAACACAATATATGAATTACACATATTTGTAACTAAAACATTATCGAAGAAATAGAGCAGAAAATAGTGAAGGTTGAAAGACAACAAAGAACTTTTACCACAAACATCCAGTGTGACTACACGCCTCACCCTGGTATTGTCACCACAGAAAAAGGAGACAATTTATAGTTTAGAACCAATTCTGAACGAACATTAACTTGACATCTACAGTATAATCTTATCATCTTTAACACCTTTACCATCACTTACACTAATTGGTCTATTTACAGCTTAACAGCTTACTCTCAGCTATACTCATACTTAATCTCTGGATTATCAATGGAAGAAAAGAACAAACGCCACTAGGTTCTACTGGAAAAAAACTGGTTAAGAGGCAATAATGGTCAGTTAGCTAATTAGCACATGGTACCTGTGCTAACTGTGCTGCTTTCAGGATGCTGCTTCTGCTAATATACTGCCTTCAGTTAACAGTTTAACTAGCAACTTCTGTCTTCGATAGAGGATGCCAACTCATCCCAGATATTTGCTGAACTGGGCAAAATATTGATCACAATTACAAATTAGTTATTTCTATTAACCAAACAAACACAGTACAGTGAATCAAATACTTCGGGAAAGTGTTAATGGGAACAAGCTGTTAGACATAAATGGTAGAACAGGTCTTCCAAATTCAATTGTGTAAGAAAAGCAAGGTTCAAGTGCATTTGTACTTGAATTAAAGCAATGTATTACCAGGAAGTACTATGACTGACTTTGCCAGCATGCCAGAGGTAAACGACTCCTTGATGGAATGATGCGGCCACAGCCGAAAACATGAAAGCCTTTGTCGATGCTCTTCCCTTCACTGGGCATGCTCTGGCCTCTCTCTAGACCAACTCTAAACCAAGGCAGGGAATATCACCTAGGGAAGCCCCGTGGATCCCCACATGGGCATCTCAGTAAAACTATTCTGGCTTCAAAATTGGGGAAGAATGGACTGGAATGGCAAATTGAGAGAGAGCAATAGGGAAGCTGCTGTCATAACTGAAGAGAGAGAATACCTATCAGAACCAGGGTAGTAGCAGTGGAGACAGAGAGAGCAGGAAAATCTGACATTGGTTTAAAGATGTAAAAGTAGAACTATGTAGATAAAACAAGCTCAGCTGTGCTCTGGGGGAAGGGCCTGGAGAGCCGGGGAGTAGGTTAAGAAGGCAGGAGGAGAGTCAGCAGAGAGGGAAACAGAAAGAGAACAAGGGAGGGAAGGGACACCAAACCTACCTAACTTGGACTAAGAGTGGTCCCCATCTGGCCCTTCTACTCCTAGACGCCTGGGAGTAAGCACCTGAATTTTGTGAGAGGAAGAGCCACCCCCTCCCTGTCCACTGCCTTGCTTTGTTCCTAAACAAGAACCCCGTGACATAAGCACACAGATCATATCTATAAAGAAGGACACACTCCGTTACCAAATATGGCCACGGTTTATGCATAGGTAAGTGTACAAATTTCATTATTTTCCAGTCCAAGCGAAAACAGGAGTAGAGGAGGAAATGTGATATATATGGAAGATGCAGTGCACGGTCCTTTTGGATGCTCATTTCCGCAAGCACTCATAAAAAGTCATAATTCTTTCACACAGAATATGTTCCTAATAGAGAGTGCAAAAGGCTAAATCCAGCTAGGTTATACACTACTAACTAATTATACACCGAGGAAAAACAGCCCACAATATTGAAAATCTGATACTAACACACTGTACTAGAAACTTGATACTTAATTGGAGTAGAAAGCCTGAATCCTCACAGGGCAATGAAAAATTACTCACTCACAGAAACAGAGAGCAGACTGGTGGTTGCCAGGGGCTGGGGGGTGGGGGAAATGGGGAGATGCTGGTCAAACAGTACAAACTTCCAGTTCCCAGATGAGTAAGTTCTGGAGATGTAGCACAGCATGGTGACTGTAGATAACAGTACTGTACCGCATACTTGAAAGCTGCTAAGAGAGGAGATCTTAAATATTCTCTCTATAATGACAGCAAAAAATCGTAATTATGAGAGGTGATGGATGTGTTAACTAACTTTATATGGTAAATATTTCCCAATATATATGGGTACCAAATCATCACGTTATACCCCTTAAATTTATACAATATTATGTCAATTATATCTCAGTAAAGCTGGGAAAAAATGATTTATTGTTACCAGTATGCAAACACACCCAGTTATAAGCCTGTGGCATACAACACTAGCTGGGAAGTTCTGTGATGACAGGAATTACATCTGTTTTGCTCATCTTTATTTTCCCAGTGCTTATAAAGTATTTGAAAATCAATAAGTACTCAATAAATACCTGTTCACTAAATGTTTCCACTGAGATCTTTAGGCAAAAACATGTACCTGACCAGCTAATACAGAAGAACTTCTGCCCACCATCTGGCCATATAAACAGCCTGCTGTCAGGTGTCAGAGCAAACCTGGGCTGGCTAGTTATTCTACCTCAAACAGGACATAATTATGCAACTTTTAATTGTTCAAGTTTAATTCCACTAAAATTACATTATAAATGAAATGGTGTTTTCCTTTTTTGTAATTAAAAGCAAACAGAGCCAGCCCTGACGGCCTAGTGGTTAAAGTTCCGCACACTCCACTTCAGCAGCCAGGGTTAGGTTCCCAGTCATGGAACCGCACCACTCGTCTATCAGTTGCCATGCTGTGGCAGCAGCTCACACAGAAGAACTAGAATGATGTACAACTAGAATATGCAACAATGTACTGGGGCTTTGGGGAGGAAAAAAAAGAGAAAGAGAGGAAGATTTGCAACAGATGTTAGCTCAGGGCAAATCTTCCCCAGCAAAAAAAAAAAAAAAAAAGGAAAGGAAATAGGTGTGATTAGAGCCTTACATGCCTAACTCACATTCAGTTCCAATTTGTGATTCAAACATGAACCCTTGTAACTCACCATTTATTAACCAAAACGGGAAAAAAAATTCATACAGCCCACATGCATGTAGATCTCTGATCACTTGGCCCCCTATTTTAAAAACCAGAAAAATAGTTCCCCAAAATTATTGTAGTGATCCTCTACTTTCAATTTCCCAAGATAGTCTCAATTTTAAATAATGTATCATATATGCTGACATGTGTCATATGGGAATTTGGAACACAGTCACTGTATCTAGAAGGTTCCTTACTTCCCTTCCTCCTTCCTATTCCCATACCCCAAAGAAAATAAGTAAAGTTATGATCAATTTTGAAGAAAAATAATTATTTTACTTTAAAACCTTATGATTTCCCCCAGTTGAATCAATAAGAAATGGAAGGGGAAAAGAAAGCAGGATATTAAGGAGAAATTTCTTCCAACAGACAATTTCACTTTATTACTAACAAAGATCATTGCCTTTAAATGTCATGCACAGATGATTCATTCTTCCAGATGGATGTGTCCTATTTTTATTTCACTATTCCTGTTTCATCTTTTTGAAGCAAACTAATTCCCAAACATGTCATCTACAGAGTTGGTCATAATAAGCAAAACAGCTGATTCTTACAAATGAGAAAATTAAGCATCAGTACAATTAAATACACACATTTCAACTAAATATTTGATTACTGCACAATGCAGTGATTTATGCTAAAAGTGAGCAGTGATGTTAAATGTGATGTTTTATATATGCACCAAGAAATTATTTTCTGTTTACTCATAAATCTGAAAATCCATTAAGAGGCTAGAGGTCCTAACTGGGCTCACTTGATAGCTAAGTGGAGTAAGCCAGTATCTCAGTCAGCTGACTGAGGGGTGTGCATGGTAGAAGTTAGAAGGCATACAAAACGAATATTAACTCCACCTAATCAGCTGACAATCACAAAGTTAGTTAAGGCCATCTTAACAGAGCTGGAGAACTTAACACTAACAGTTAACAAATCTGCTTTAAAGCTAAAGTAAATAAGATAGTATGGTATTTGCAAAAGGGTAGAAAAATTGACTAACAGAACAGAATAGAGTCCAGAAACAACCCACACATATTTGGTTACCTGATTTATGGCAGGGCTGACACTGCAGTGTAGCACAGAAAAGATAATCTTTTAATAAATGGTGCTGACTCAACTAAATATCCATATGGAAAAAACGTATCATGACCCCCCTCACATCCTATACAAAAATCAACTCTAGATGGAGGGTAGACCTAAATATAAAAGGTAAAACAATAAAGCTTTTATAGAAAAAAACATAGATCATCATCTTTGTGACACTGGAGTAGGCAAAGACTTTTTTCTTTTTTTTGAGGAAGATTAGCCCTGAGCTAACTACTGCCAATCCTCCTCTTTTTGCTGAGGAAGACTGGCCCTGAGCTAACATCCATGCCTATCTTCCTCTATTTTATATGTGGGACGCCTACCACAGCATAGCTTTTGCCAAGCGGTGCCATGTCCGCACCCAGGATCCGATCTGGCGAACCCCAGGCCGCCGAGAAGCGGAACGTGCGAACTTAACTGCTGCGCCACTGGGCCGGCCCTGATATTTTTTAACAGCATCCAAAAAGCACTAACCATAAAGGAAAAGCTGATAAATTGGATTATATTAAGATCGATTCCTCAAAAGACACTTAAAGAGTGAAAGAGTAACTCAGAGAATAGGAAAAGATATTCACAATACAAATAGCTGACAAAGGATTAATATACAGAATACAAAAAGGACTCCCACAAACAATAAGAAAAGGCATACAACTCAATAGAAAAATAGGCAAAAGACTTGAACAGTGCTTCACAAAACACACACCCACCAAAACGACTAAGTTAAAAACAACGGCAACACCAACTGCTGGTGAGAATGCAGAGGAGGTAAACTCTCACCCACTGACACCCTACGATCTGCAGTCCCCCTCCAAGATACACACTCGACAGAATACTTACATGTGTTTACCAAAAGATGTGCACTAGAATGTGCTTAGCTGCAGTATTCCTAATAGTCAAAACTGGAAACAATCCACCAAAAGTAGCTAAATTGGGATACAGTCAGTCACACAATGGAATGCTACACAGCAAGGAGAATGAATGATCTATAATTATATATAATCAAATGGATAAATCTCACAGAGAATAAGCAAAAGAAGCCAGAAACAAAAGAGTTTATTCTGTATGATTCCATGCATATAAAATACAAGTGCAGGCAAAAACTAATCTATGCTGTTAGAAGTCTGGATACTAATAATCCACAAGGGCAAACACACTTCTCTGTTTCTCGATCAGATGCTGGTTACACTTATCTCTTCAGTTTGTGAAAAGTCAGGGGCCAGCCCTGTGGCCAAGTGGTTGAGTTCGTGTGCTCTGCTTCAGCAGCCGAGGGTTTCACCAGTTAGGATCCTGGCCGCGGACACAGCAGCGCTCATCAAGCCATGCTGAGGCGACGTCCCACATAGCACAACCAGATTATACAACTAGGTACTGGGGATCTTTGGGAAGAAGAGGGAAAAAAAAAAGAGATTGGCAACAGATGTTAGCTCAGGGACAATCTTTAAAACAAAAAAAAGAAAGAAAGAAAGTCATAGGGCTGTACCTGCATGATCTGTGTACATTCCCTGTATGTATATTACACATGAATAAGTTAAAAAAAAAAAAAAAAAGAATCTCCACAGTTAACCTTGGTATGGAGGGAGATCAGGTCATCAGTCATATTCATATCCCTGGGGCCAGCCAGGGTGGCATAGTGGTTAAGTTCCCTGGCTCCACTTCAGCAGCTGGGGTTGCAGGTTCAGATCCCAGGCACGGACATACACATTGCTCATTAAGCCATGCTGTGGCAGCATCCCGCATACAAAATAGAGGAGGAAGACTGACACAGAAGTTAGTTCAGTGACAATCTTCCTCAAGCAAAAAGAGGAAGATTAGCAATGGATGTTCACTCAGGGCCAATCTTTCTCAGCAAAAAAAAAAAAAAAAAAAAAGATTCCTATCCCTAAGCAATGCAGATGACCCTGTGCCACAACTAACTGAAATCCCATCCATTCAGAGAGACTTCTAACAACTTCCACATAGATTATGTAGCCAGATGAAGCCAGGGACTTGAAATGAAACAGAGGATGAAATGACAGTGGGAAATGCTAGACTGTTTATTAATTCTTCCTTGCATTTCCTTCAAACCTCCAGCAACAACCAATATCCATCCAGCTGGTCCAATCAAGTATAAAAACAGAAATAATTCCAAAAATCACAGGGTCTTCTAGATTTCAAGTTAGATAAAATCTCTGTTGAATTATAATCAGAAGATTCCAAATCTGAAAGCATGTTATAATGGGCACATAAATTATTAGATCAGTTAGGGATAATGTTCTGAGGCACATAAGAGTAAGTCTAAATTACAGTGACTTAAGATATGAGTTTACTCTCCTCATGAAATGGAAGTTCAGAGAGAGGCACTTGCTGACGTTGGTCTGCCAGCTCAAGAACACGTGGATTAAGATCTCTGTAACTCTCGTGGCTGTTCTCTAAAGGTCTCTAGAATACTGGTCCAGCTCCAGTCATCATACCTAACTTCTAGGCAAGAGGAAAAAGAAACGGGAAAAATGGCTTTCCCAAAAACTCCCTCCAGAAATTTCTGCCTACATCTCACTGACCAAAACTATGTCACATGGTCACTCCAGCCAGAAGACAGGCTAGGAAATGGATAGTTTTTTTTTTTAGCTAGGCACATTTCTCCTTCTAACAAAACTCACGTTCTATCAGAAAAGAAAAGGGGGGAAACAGATACTAGGTGGGCAAGTAGGAATCTCTGCCACAGCTATGATGAGCACTCATTGTGTTTACTAATATTGAATGTATTTTTTTAACCTAGCACTTTGCAAGTTTTTGGCTCATGGCGCTAGAAGCAATTTTCTGTGGTAGAATTCTGGCAACTTTTTCCAAAGCATTCGTCATATCATTTGCCACAAGAAGAAATGTAAAAGTTCAGGCACTATTACATTAAAAAGCAGGGCACAGCCACCATTTCTTCAGCTAATAGCTATACATCAATGTGCAGACTGCTGTCCTTTCGCATTTCATTTTGAATGTGTCAAAAAGAAAATTACAAAAAAGCTGAATAAAGCTTTCTAAAATGTTCAGTTCTTTGATGTAGTGAGTTAATGATGAATCAAAAAACCAAGAGAACTTCTTAAATTCTGAAAAGAGTATTTATTTCCTGACAAATTTTTTCAGAATGAACAATGAATTCTCAGTCTGCCCTCTTCTGACCTAAAGCATTATTCATCATTCATCCAAATTAACTTTGCTAGCATTTGCCATCTCATAAAATCAAGTGAGGTGACTCTTCTCTGCTGAAATAGAGTCACAGCATCACAAACTTTGCTCTCGACATAACAGGTGTGAATAACGCTATATTTAGCCGGTACTTCCCATACTCTTCAGTCCTCTCTCTTTATCTTTTCTCTGCATAAGCCATCCATTTTAATAAAATGGAGTGGACTGTTCAAAAAAATTCTTAGTTTTGTCTAAAATTGTAACTTAACACATTTCATGGAAGATTTTAAAAAGGGAATATTCAACTCACTAAATGTTACATGGCAATTTTACAGCATTTTGTCAAATATATTCTCTATTTTGTGCAAAAGTTTGCTTGTTCTCTCTTAAACAGCTATCACATTAAAGTCTAAACTACGTTCAATACATTTCACAGAAAATACTTAAATAAACCAAAGCTAAACTGAGTAAAAGATACACTGATTAACCCAAGGAAATGGAATTTAATTTTCTTTAATCTTTGCAACATTTAGCGACTGTCTCCTCTACCAGACAGAGATCACCTGAGGCCTGCAGTGGCTAGTTCTGATCCCATTCTCTTATTTCCTTTAGATTGGGATCAGCAAGGCTGCTCATCTGCAGCTATCTGTACCTTCCATTGTCCCTCTCTAACCCTATCCAGCTCCTAGCTCCCAATTTCTTTCAACCATCTTCCCTGACAGCCAAACGTTTCCCTTCACAGCTACAGTGCCCTGCATTCTACATCTCTACCTCCAAAGGAGCTGGCCTCCAGAATAACAGACACCTGGAGGCCCTACTCATCTCAGGCGCTTTAAACAAGCCTACAAAGAATCCGAAGAACTTCTGCCAGTCAATTGTTCTATTTCATAAGAGTAGCTGATAAATCAACACTGAAGGCTAAACTTCCTAAGTAATTTTTCATCTGAGTATGATGAATAAAATTCTCCAAGTATCAATCCGCTAAGAATCAAGCTAAACTTCCGGTAAATCAGTATTTTACCATACACATAAACACATTTGGAAAAGTTACTAAAAAGTCAATCATTTTTCTTATCATAACTATCATACTAATTTTTCCCACCTTCCCCTTATCACTCACAAAGACAAATAGCTCCAGTTAAGCAATACGATCACAGATCTCTGCAACATACCATAACCTATAAACCAAATATGGTGTTGACCACTGATCCAAAAAAGAACTACCTAAAAGTATAGGAAAAGAAATGCACAAGTGATTATTGACAGCAAGGGGGAACCACCCCGAAGAACAGGCACTTTCTCATGGTGAATTGATGACAGCACCTTCAGATACGAACACCTTGCTCTATTAATCACGGATGAGAGATGCACAACAATACAAGCCAGAGGCAGCTCTTCTCCAAAACGGTGGCGGCAGTACTGAAATCAACAACAACAGTGTGAAAAGAACAACAGATGTGAAATAAAACCTTGTTATCTGAGCCCACTCTCAACACTGACTAGAGCAACCAAGAGAAGTATACTCAAAGGCTGAGCTACTCTTTATCTGCAAGAGATACTGTATTTATGGTATTCTCATATTGAAAGATGATATTAGACTTTTATTAACCACCTTGGGAGAAAGAAAAAAAAAGTACTGTAAATGCCATTATTCCTACTTTCTCACACAGAAAACAACACTTTTCCTATGGATTTCTTACTTCACTCATTCATTTCACAAATATTTATGGGTTCTCTCTCTGAATAATGCCCAACCTTTAAACAATGTAAAAGAAAGCAAAGGAATTAGTGTGACCCAGATGCATAAGGATTTTTCCACCAGCAGAGCTGGAGCTCTTAAAAAGAAAATAACCAGAACTGCAGGGGAATGCTCTACAGGCACAAGCATCTACTAGCCTTGTCAATGCACAAAACAGCAGTAATTAACACTGCCATTTTTTAAGTGGAGACAATATTTTTAAAGAGATTATCACTTTGGGATATGAATATCTAATTAGATTTAGCTGTGTGGACACAAGATGCTTCTGAGACTAATATGAATTTCTTCCAATTAAGCTATACGGTTTTTTTGGGTTTTGGTTCTTTGTTTTTCTAGAGTAGGGTCATTCAACAATTTCACAGAAAGCAAGGCGAAGGCATATCCCAAGTCTACTGGCAGCTTTTCCCATCGTCAAACAATTCCTTGTTCAGATGCACAGCCACAGAAGTGCAAAGGTCACTCGCGTCTTTGTACTCAGTTGCATGGTAGTTACAAACAAACTTCTGTCCCCATTCCTTCAATGACATGGGCTGCAACAGCTACACTGACTGAACTTTTACATCTGAAGCCTGCATGTGCATTACTTAACTCAAGGGCCATGGTATTTCATTTATGCTTCAACTATAAATTATTAAATTTCTGTTGTGAAATAAAATAACTTATTTACCTGGGCATAAATGAATGTTGATTCTAGCCAAACACAAAGACCATCAGTGGCAGTAATGGTCTCAGGATGTCTTGTCATAATTATCATACTTCTTATAATATTATTTTGTGAAGCTTTTGTTGACTTTGTTTTCCAGAGTTTTGCTCATCCTTGTTGTCTTTATTTTAAATCATACTCACATGATAAAAAGTGAAGAAATTTATTATGGAATTTTATACACAGTGATAAATCTAAGAGTTCTTTCTTAAAATGTGACAATAAATATACCTAAATAAGAAATCTCAAAGTTATAAAATTTATTTTAAAATAGAAAAGAGCCTAAAGAATATATATTTGGATAAATAATATACTGCATAATAATTTAGAATACAAGTAGTTTTACCTCTATTTATACAATTAATAACTCTTTAAGCATAAAGTCAAACATTTAACTGTTAAAACTGTCCATTTAAATCACCAATTTTTAAATAAATTCCTACTATTTTCATGTGCTAATAGCAACCTCCAAAATCTATTCTAGTATAATAAAATACTATCATAGCTGCATAATCAAAAAATAATTATCCCCAAAACTTAACCAATAAGTAACCAAAAAAGGGATTACATAGGCATCTTTGAAATAAATTTTTTTAGCAGCACAGCTGAGAACTACACAAATCAACTGAAGCACGATGCTGAAAGGACTATGCCACGACAGAGATGGCTTCCTCTGCACAGAAACTTCCCATAACTGTTCCTAACTAAGGCATATGCTTCAGAAGGCTGAAAATACTGCTTAAAAGTTACTGAGCCGCCAACAGAGTGCTAAACACCATACTCCTTAGAGAAAACGGGTGCAATCTCATTTTTTTCTTAATTTTAATGAGCACGCAGTTGAGGGGAATACAGCTAAAAGAAGGTAAAAGGACAAATCACATAGCAAAGACCATAGTAATACAGAAATATTGTTGTAATTAAGTATAAGGTAGTTTTGCACACAGCTGGAAGAAAAAAAGGTCTACAAGTGATTCCAGATTTGGTTACATAAAATTCAGCAACTCAGAAATATTTCTAACCCACTCGTTTCGTTATAGGCTCATTTAACCAAGAGTTTCTTTATTTCTACTTCTACTAAAGTCCATTACCCTGAAACTCTAAGAATAACATAACATCTTCCTTGCCACTAATCTAGCTAAGACTAAACTCAAGGACTTTCTAAACCTTTTCTCCCGTTTCAGACCTTCTCTTCCACCGACCTTTCAAGAGGCGGGCCTGGAACAGAGAGCTCAGCTGCAGGAACTCAGCTCTCCACATGCTGTTTTGATTGAGCAGTAATGCTAAACGAAATAACGCCAGGAGAAACCAAGCACTTTTTGTGTTTACACCTCTCTCCGACGCTAAGCAAGCAGGTGTTGAAGAACTCACCAGTTTTCAGGACAAACTGTGAAGCAAATAAACATATGAAAACTGCTTCCTATCAGGAGCAAAGAGTTTATAAAGCAATTTGTTCTGTTAATCAAAGTAATTTAGACTTTAAACATCTCACTAAATGATTTCCAGAATATTAATGGCCTAATAAAAAAAAAGGCAAACTAAATATATTACAATCTTATTTAGCAGGAATTACTATGCTCCTAGCAATGATATATACAAATCTCTTGTACTATTACTGGAAGGAAAATCTTGAAATTATGAAGGTTTTTATAACTAAATTATAGTACTTTATATTTAGTCATTACCATATCACTATATAGTAAATCAAGATGGAGCTTTACACATCCAGGTAAATGATGTCTGCTCTTCACAAACAAATTAAGAGAAAACTTGGAAATCTGACAAAATGTTCACAAACAATATTTACCTATGAAAGAATAAATCAGGCATGCCAAACATAAACTAAAATAGAATTAAAATATACCTCTTGAGCTTTGAATGTTTCCTCAACTTCTAAAAACGTTTATAGTAAATTTAAAATTATTCTAGCTCTCACGTAAAGAAAGCCTCTACTTTTTATCCCCTACAAATGCACTTCCAATAAGTAGGTAGTAAATATCTACTGAATTAATACTGAGATATTAGTTTAACCCAACTTACAAATAAAGACCTATAAAATCTGGCTAATGCTACTATTTTAAAACCGTTTCACATCAATGCAAAAGTCCTCAACAAAATATTAGCAAATTGAATACAACAATAGATTAAAAAGATCATGCACCATGATCAAGTGGGATTTATTCCAGGGATGCAAGGATGGTTCAACATCTGCAAATCAATCAATGTGATACACCACATTAACAAAATGAAGAATAAAAATCACATGATCATAAAGGCCATATACAACAAACCCACAGCTAATATCATTCTCAATGGACAAAAACTGAAAGATATCCCTCTAAGAACAGGAACCAGACAAGGATGCCCACTTTCACCACTCTTATTTAACATAGTATTGGAAGTCCTAGCCAGAGAAATCAGCCAAGATACAGAATGAAAACGGATCCAAATTGGAAAACAAGAAGTGAAACTGTCACTATTTGCAGACAACATGATCTTATATAGAGAAAACCCTGAAGAATCCACTAAAAAAACTTTTAGACATAATAAATGAATACAGTCAAGTTGCAGGATACAAAATCAACATACAAAAATCAGTTATGTTTCTATATACTAACAACAAAGTAGCAGAAATAGAAATTAAGAATACAGTCCCATCTACGATTGCAACAAAAAATATCTAGGAATAAACTTAACCAAAGAGGTGAAAGATCTGTACGCTGAAAAGTATAAACCATTGTTGAAAGAAACAGAAGAAGACACAAAGAAATGGAAAGGGATTCTGTGCTCTTGGATTAGAAGAATTAATATAGTTATAATGTCCATACTTCCTAGAGCAATCTATAGATTCAACGCAATCCCTATCAAAGTTCCAACAACATTTTCCACAGAAATAATATAAAGAATCCTAAAATTTATATGAAATAACCAAAGACCCCGAACAGCCAATGGAATCCTGAGAAAAAAGAACAAAGCTGGAGGTATCACACTCCCTGATTTCAAAATATACTACAAAGCTATAGTAACCGAAACAGCATGGTACTGGCACAAAAACAGACACACCGATCAATGGAACAGAATCGAGAGCCCAGAAATAAACCCACACATCTATGGACAGCTAATTTTCAACAAGGGAGCCAAGAGCATACAATGGAAAAGGAGTCTCTTCAATAAATGGTGTTGGGAAAACTGGACAGCAACCATGCAAAAGAATGAAAGTAGACCGCTATCTTACACCATGCACAAAAATCAACTCAAAATGGATTAGACTTGAATGTAAGATCTGAAACCATGAAACTTCTAGAAGAAAACACAGGCAGTACGCTCTTTGACATCGGTCTTAGCAGCATTTTTTCAAATACCACGTCTGACCAGGCAAGGGAAACAATAGAAAAAATAAACAAATAGGACTACATCAAACTAAAAAGCTCCTGCACAGCAAAGGAAACCATCAACAAAGTGAAAAGACAACCTAACAATTGGGAGAAGATATTTACAAGCCATTTATCAGATAAGGAGTTAATATCCAAAATATACAAAGAACTCATACATCTCAACTACAAAAAAACTAACCACCCAATTAAAAAGTGGGTAAAAGATCTGAATAGACATTTCTCCAAAGAAGATATTCAGATGACCAACAGGCACATGAAAAGATGTTCAACATCATTAACTATCAGGGAAATGCAAATCAAAACTACAATGAGATATCACCTCAGTCCCATCAGAATGGCTGTAATTAACAAGACAGGAAACAACAAGTGTTGGAGAGGATGTGGAGAGAAGGGAACCCTCATACACTGCTGGTGGACATGCAAACTGGCGAAGCCATTATGGAAAACAGTATGTTGTTTCCTCAGAAAATTAAAAATAGATCTACCATATGGTCCAGCTATTCCACTGCCAGGTAATAGCCAAAGAACTTGAAAACACAAATGCATAAAGATACATGCACCCCTGTGATCATCGCAGCCTTATTCACAATAGCCAAGACTTGGAAGCAACCTAGGTGCCCAGCAAAGGAGGAATGGATAAAGATGTGGTATATATACACAATGGAATACTACTCAGCCATAAGAAACTATGACTTCCGGCCATTTGTGACAACATGGATGGATCTTCAAGGCATTATGCTAAGTGAAATAAGTCAGAGGGAGAAAGTCAAATACCATGTCTCACTCATAAGTAGAAGATAAAAACAATGACAAACACACACAACAAAAACAGAGATTGGATTGGTGGTTACCAGAGGGGTAGGGGGGAGTGAGCAGGGCGAAAGGAATGATTAGGCACATGTGTGTGGTGATGGATTGTAATTAGTCTTTGGGTTGTGAACGTGACGTAATCTACACAGAATTCGAAATATATTACAATGTACACCTGGAACATTACATAATGTTATAAACCAATATTACTGCAATAAGAAATTTTTTTAATCAAAATAAATAAATAAATAAAAATAAAACCGTTTCAAAACACAGTTTTATACACTTTGGGAAGTGTTTAAAATGTCAAGTCAGAATGTATCCCCAAAACAGAGTACAGTTGAACTCGCATATGGGAATGTGTTTGTTTTCCCAAATGAGCCAACAACAAAGTCAAAAAAGAAAAAGAGATTTTTTACAGTCTGATTAAAAAATGGGGAGGGGGCCAGCCCAGTGGCACAGCAGTTAAGTGCACATGTTCCGCTTCTGCGGCCTGCGGTTCGCTGGTTAGGATCCTGGGGGCGGATACGGCACCACTTGGAAGCCATGCTGTGGTAGGCGTCCCACATATAAAGTAGGGAAGATGGGCACGGATGTTAGCTCAGGGCCAGTCTTCCTCAGCAAAAAAGAGGAGGATTGGCAGCCGTTAGCTCAGGGCTAATGTTCCTCAAAAAAAAAAAAAAAAAGCGGAGAGAAAATATGGGCAGAGGACATGAATAGATATTTTTCCAAAAAGGATATACAAATGGCCAACAGGTAAGTGAAAAGATGTTCAACATCACTAATCATCGGGGAAATACAATCAAAACCACAATGAGCTATCCCTCACACCTGTTAGAATGACTATTATCAAAAAGACAGGTATTTCTGAAAAAAACAGAACCTTTGTGCACCGTTGGTGGGAACGCCATTTGGTGCAGCCATTATGGAAAACAATATGGAGATTTCTCAAAAAATTAAAAATAGAACTACCATATGATCCAGCAATCCCATTTCTGGGTATAAATCAAAAGGAAATGAAATCACTATCTCAAAGAAGTTTCTGCACCCCCCTGTTCATTTTATCATTATTCACAATAGCTAAGACATAGAAAGAACATAAGACAGATGAATGGATAAAGAAAATCTGGTGTATATATACAATGGAATATTATTCAGCCATAAAAAGGAAATCCTGTCTTTTGCAACATGGATGGATCTTGACAAATACTGTATGTTCTCACTTATACATGGAATATAAAAAAGTCAAATTCACAGAAATAGAGAGTAGAATAGTGTTTGCCAGGGGCTAGGTTGAGGGAAATGGGGAGATGTTGGTCAAAGGATATGAACTTCCAGCTATAAAATGAGTATGTTCTGGGAATCTAACATACAGCATGTTGACTACATTGAACATGTTAAGAGAGTAGATCCTAAATGTTATCACCACACCAAAAAAAAAAAATGGTAACTATGTGAGAGGATGGAGATATTCACTAATCTTATTGTGGTTACCATTTCACAATATCAAATAATCAAACTGTACACCTTAAACTTACATATATTATATATCAGTTATATCTCGAAAAGGCAGAACAAAAATGCTTTAAAAAAAGAGCATAAAAGAAATCAAACCAAACCAAAAAAAAAAAAAAAAATCTTTTTCCAACACTTGTATTATACATCCTAAACAGGAGTCAGTATTCGTTACTGTTGCCAAATTTAAAATGTCACCCAATGCTGCAACTAGAAGGACCCACAACGAAGAATATACAACTATGTACTGGGGGGCTTTGGGGAGAAGAAGGAAAAAAATAAAATCTTTAAAACAAAAAAATGTCACCCAGCTACACCAATTTTCAAGCATCTTGGACTCTGCAAAATTACTTAATGCCATTACACAGTAATTAGGTAATGATTATAGCTTTAAAAAACAGTACATTTCATTATAAATATGGTAAATTCATGGGAGACACTCCACTAGGAAAAAGAACTTTTTTAAAAAAGAACGATTTGTTTCTTGAAGACCTTACTTTATCTAAGAATGCTGAAACCCAAAATTACTATCTTCCATCACAAAGTTAACAAATGCTGCTGACATAGTTAAATTAAAAATAAATCTCAAAGAATAAAATTCTTACAACTAAGTACAAAAATTCTGATATCTTTATCAACTTCAGTATCAGAAAATACAAGATGTGCATTGGGCTTAAGTTTAAACTACTTTAGGGTATATAGAAAAACGAAATGTCTTTTGACACTTATCCTTAGCAGAGAAATGAAAAAAAGTTGGTGTGGGCTAGAATTATGCTATTCAATTAGCGTCACATCTCAGCACTAAAGAAGTCAAGACCTTCTCATATTTAACACTCTAGTTAACTTTGCATAGAGAAACACGGTTCTCTATAATCACAAGGTGAATCTCAAAGATACCTAAAAAAGCTACTGTTTTTCACACTGACATTCACGGCAGAGCTTCAGGCGTGCCGCAAACATTTGATTTGAAGGTGTTCCCACACGTCATTGCCTATTTTTAAAACTTTAATAGGTACAAATTTTTAAAAACATAGTGCATGCACATATTTTCAACACACTGGAAACCACAAATGCATGAACCTGTGTTATCATCAATTAGCAAAAATAGGTGAATATTATACACTGGTTTTTTAGATGATTATATATACTAACAAAATACTAGTTATCTGTAGAAACACTGGAAGTTCATCTAAGATTTTGTTAGAGGAAAAAAAGAGTTTTGTTGCTAAAAGAGTTTCAAAATCACTGGCTTAGTTCATGGAGTTGGCAACCTCCAGAACTGGGGTGCAAAATTACTGATATTTATTCTCCTGGTAGAAGACTACCACACAAAAAAGACCTCATAATCCTAAAAACCTTCTTCATCTTACTGTACCAAATAAATAGATTACTTTGAAGTTAACTAAGTTTTCTTAAAAATGTGTTAATATTGTCTATCAGTCACACCTCAATGTCAATCACCCTATCTATAAAATCGGTATGAGTACTAGCATATATGGATAAATGATTTTGAGCAAGGGTGCCAAGACCACTCAATTGGGAAAGGACAATCTTTTCAACAATGGTATTGGGAAAACTGAACATCCACATGCAAAAAAATGAAACTGGACTCATACTTACACTATACAGAAAATTAACTCAAACTGGATCAAAGATCCAAACAAAAGAGCTAAAACTATAAAACTCGTAGAAGAAAATATAGGAGAAAAACTTCACAACATTCAATTTGGCAATAATTTCTTGGATATGAAACCAAAAGTACAGGCAATACAAGACAAAAGAGATAATTCGGACTTCATCAAAACTAAAAACTTTTGTGCATCACATGACACTATCAACAGAGTGAAAAGGCAACCCATGAAACGGGAGAAAATATTTGAAATCATATATCTGGTAGGAGATTGCTATCCAGAATATATAAAGAACTCTAACACCTCAAACAACAAACAACCTGATTTAAAATATGGACAAAGGACTTGAATAGACATTTCTCCAAAGGTGATACACAAGTGGCCAATAAGCATATGAAAAAATGCTCAATATCACCATCATTAAGCAAATGCTGATCAAAACCACAATGAGCTATCACCTCACATCCATTAGCATGGCTATTAACAAAAAAAAAAAGAACAAGCATTAACAAGAATGTGGAGAAATTGGAACCCTTGTGCACTGTTGGTGCAAATGTAAAATGGTACAGCTATTGTAGAAAACAGTATGGCAGTTCCTTAAAAAATTAAAAATAGAGTTTACCATATAGTCCAGCCATTCTACTTTTGGGTATATATCCAAAAGAATTGAAAGCAGGATCTCAAAGATATATTTGCACACCCATGTTCACAGTAACACTATTCACAATAGGCAAGAAGTGGAAACAACCCAACCGTCCATCATGGATTAATGGATAAAACAAAATGTGACATATACATACAATAGATATTACCCCGCCTTAAAAAGGAAGGAAATCTTGTCACACACTACAACACAGATGAATCTTGAGGACATTATACTAAGTGAAGTCAGTCAGTTACAAAAAGACAAATACCGTACGATGCCACTTATATGAGGTATCTACACTAGTCAAATTCACAGAAACAGAAAGTAGAATGATGGTTACCAGGTGCTGTCGGGAGGGAGAAATGAGTTGTTGTTAATGGGCATAGAGTGTTAGTCTTCCAAGATGAAAAAGTTCTGGAGATCTGTTTCACAACAATGTGAATATACTTAAAACTACTGAGCTGCACACTTAAAAATGGTTAAGATGGTAAACTTTGTTATGTAAATTTTACCACAATAAAAAAAATTAGTATGAGTAACTACGTCAAGAGGCAACTGTGCTGATTAAACCAGATAATACTTGTAAGGGGCTTAGAATAGTTCCTGACATATCAATAATAATTAAATAATGTCAGCAATAACATAAGTAGCTACCGATAAGATCAGCAAGACAGATTTTACCATTGAGTGAAACTGAATCCTGAATTGAGGATTATAAAAAAGCTTTCCTTGAAAATCGAGCAAGAGAGTTTAATAATTACCGTAGGACCAGGGAACCTCTGATGGTTCTTGATTACTCAGAGTGACACAATGAAACTTAAGTTTAAGAAGGTAGGTATGACAATCTAGATCAAAGCAACACAAAAATAAGTCTGGGAAAGTAAGTGAGAAGAAATTGAGAAAAGTGCTACAATGAAGTTCTGGTCATGCCTTGGAACTCAAAAACAAGAGAAAAGAGAAAGAACTTGCATGCTAGTTAGCAAGTCAATACAAAAAAGCTAGCCTCGTTTCACAAGGTTTTTTTTCCCATCAAAAGTTCCAATAAAAACAAGCATTAAAACATAAAAAGCCTACCTTGCACCATTCAGAAAGCCTTCAGCATTAAATCCCAGATTCTCTAGAAGCAATACAGAATTTAAACAGATAAACGTCATGTTCTACTCTCACTGACAACCTGCTTACAAGTAGGGAGAGAAATTAAGAACATAAACTATGGAGGCACAGGAGTTCCATCTCTCTCATACATTCTAATACCTATCACCACAATAGAGTCAGCTAAAGATACACACATTCAAAGATTCAAAGTAAAGTCTTGACTACTTAAAACCTTTAGTCTCAATCCCGGCACTACAGACATTTAGACCAGATAATTCTTGGGGGGCAGGAAGGGATGGGGCCTGTCCTATGCATGAGTTAACAGAGAATTATGTACTCCAAATGTAAGAATACAAATCTGGGAAATATCCCTTTCCTAGCCCCAGTTAAATGTTTAGAAATCATTTCACATTATTTATGGAGTAGTACTGAGGAAAGGACAAGGGCTTTGAGGTGAAACAGACCTAGATTAGAGTTCTGACAATACACCACTTAGTGAACATGAGCAAGTGACAACACTTTCCTGAGGTTTAAATAAAATAACATTTATAAACATCAATACAAAGTGGACACTAAACAAAAAAGGAAGTGAATTTACATTTTAAGAACTTTTTTATTATAACTGGTTTGTATTTCGCATCTTCCTGCCTTAATGTAATCTAATCTTCTATAAAGGACTCAGTGAACATTTCAGACAAACATCACTGTAATAAATAAATAGGACACTAATCCAGAGAGGAGAGCTATCAAAATGGATAACGCAGAATCAAGTTTCAAGACACTCGATCAGTTGTTTGAATCACACAAAAATAACACCATTTAATAGAGATTAAATGTAAAGATGAGTCTTTAAGTTAAAAAGTAACAATAAAGGGAGACAACATAACAGAAGTTGAGATAGAAAAACTCTAAAATATGTAACCACCTGCATGCCCTAAATGAGTCAGAAGTGATAGGCTATCCAAAAAAAAGATACAAGAAAACCAATTTGGGTTAATAGAGAGAATATACCAAAATAAGAGTCAGAAGAATGGAGTTCTAGTTTCAACTGCCCTACTTGAGTGAGAATATGTAGCTACATTAAGCCATTTAACCTGGATCGATATCCTCATTAATAAGAAGGGCACACACCTACCTTGACGCCTCCAATACTGTCAGGTGGAACAAATAATGATGTTGATAAAAAATGCTCTTAAATTCTGCATGTAAAACATTTTACACTACAAGATCCGCACAGTCACCATACATCAGTCTAGAGCAGAGTTTCCCAATCTTTTTCACTTATGACACATACAACAAGTGACCGTATGGGTGCAGGAACACTGGACTAAATAAGCCATGCTGCTGGTAGCCAGTAGTGGTCAGCCTAGAAGCTCTTGTCACTGTCACTGACAATCCTCTCTGAGAACTAAGGAAATTAGTATTTCTGGCCCATCTGTAAGGCATTCGGAGCACTGCCTGGCAGACGGGTTAGGAAGCTCTAATTAAAATATGGTGTCTAATTTGGAGCACTGGAAGAGGGAATTTAACATTTTCCACAATAACCTGCTCTGGCAAACAGAATCAAGACTAGAGTTTGACTCTGTTAGAACAGTACTACCTTACTCCTAAGCAACAGGGAACCCTATCCTGGGCCTGGAGCTTTGGAGGGCCGTACACTGGCCTCCCTGTGGCCACAACCTTGACCATGGGGCCAGTTGTTCTCAGGGTCTAAACGGTGTGCCCACCTACGGCCTACACACCGCAGCCCTCATCTTGCCGAGGACCCCAGAATTTCCTGCCAACTTCCAGGGTCTGCTCAGGCCTCTTCCCTGAGTTGCCTCTCCTGGGGCAGACAACCCACCATGAGTATTTATACCCAGGGCCCAGGGATGGTCAAAGAGCTGCTGCCTGAAAGGTGTGTGGGGATGTGTGGGCTGGAGAGTCTACACACGTGCACATGCAAACTTCCTCATGCAAGAAGCCTGGAGTGAGAAAGGGATCTCTGGTTGGAAGCTGCTTCTCTGCACTTGACCATGTTCCGGAGCAGAACTCAGAGGTGTCTGAGAATTCTCTGTTTGACTCTAATTTAGGTTATTATGAAGTTTTACTTGTTAAGGTAGGGAATGGAACATCTTTACCAATTAACTTGATTTATAACTTGTAAATTTTTAGACATATAGCATATGGACTTCCATCTGTATTCTTGCCCTGACTCCCAAAAATCTTAGGGATGGGCCTAAAAAACAGTCTAAAAACTTTGTCACATGAGGAATAATTGAAGAAAATGAGTACATTTAGCCTGGAAAGAGAAAAGGCTGGTGGGAAGATAAAAGAACTAGCCATTTTTCACATGACAGCTAAAGAATTATCACTTGAAAAATAAAGCAGGTCTGTTTGGTGTTGGAAATGTGGGGTGGTACACTCCATTTTAATATAATGAGGAATTTTTAAACAAGAACTCTTTCAAAAAGAGTTGGGCTGTCAGTTATGAGTAACTGAGTTTTCAGACCCTGAACACACAGAAGCAGAGGGTAGATGATTATCTTCCAAAGATAATGTGGGAGGAATTCTGATATTGGGGAAAGGTAAGACCACACACTCCATAGAGGCCTGTGGAACTGCAGTACTCAATAATATTATCAACATGCAGCTCTATATGCAGAGACAAGTGGTATAAGACCCAAGGCAAAACGAAAGTTAAACCCTGGAGTAACCTCCATTTCTTAAAAAGTTCCTGCTGTCTATCAGCTTACTCTTGTCATTTGCCGCCTCACAAAAACGGAGGTGAATTCCTCCATTCTACAAAATGAATTACTAAATAAAGGTTGAAGCAGCCTTGTCTCAAGGGATTTTTTTTCCCATCCTCCAGAAAATCATAACGTTCCCTACTGCTCCCAGTTGGATCCTTTGATTTATCATTATCACTGAAAACAGTGTCTTTCATTCCCATGATGGACTCAGGCACCTCTCAGCCATTGACAAACAGTTATCAAACAGGAAGGCTGGGATACAGCACATATCTTGACAAAGCCCCTGCCCCTCAAACAGCTTGTGGAGAAGGGGATTAGAAATGAAACACTTAAGCAAATAAATAATAAACTAATATGAAGAAGACAAAACGGGATAATGTGGAAGAGAGAGCTTGGGGAGCTGCACGTACAGAGGTAATCACAAAGGCCTCTCTGGAGAAGGAGCAGAAGGCAGTCGTGAAAGATCGGGAGGACATACGTTCTAAGCAAAAGAAACATCAATTGCAAATCCCTGAGAAGGTATGTGCTTAGCTTGTTCAAGGGATAAAGAAGAACATCATCCACTGCACATCTATCAGAAGGGCCAGATCCAGACCACTGACAACACCAAGTGCTAGCAATGACGTGGAGCCACAGGAACTCTCTCATTCACTGCTGGTGGGAATGCAAAATTGTACAGCCACTTTGGAAAACAGTTTGGCAGTTTCATATAAAACTAAACATACTCTTACCATACAACCCAGCAACCGCACTCCTTGGAATTTACCCAAAGGAAGTGAAAACTTATGTCCACAAAAAATCTGCACATGGATGTTTATAGCAATTTTACTCATAATCACTAACACCTGGAAGCAACCAACACGTCCTTCAGTAGGGAACGGATAAATAAATTGTGGTACATCCAGACAATGGAATATTATTCAGTGCTAAAAAGAAATGAGCTATCAAGCCATGAAAAGACATGGAGGAAACTTAAATACATATTAGTAGGTGAAAGAAGCCAATCTGAAAAAAACTACATACTGTATGATTCCAACTATCTTTCTGCAAAAGGCAAAACTATCGATTCATTAAACAGATCACTGCTAGTCAGGGTTTGGGGAAGAGGTGAGAGATGACTAGGAGAGCAGAGGATTTTTAGGTCAGTGAATCTACTCTGTATGATACTATAATGGGGGATATACATCATTTAAATGTGTTCAAACTCATAGAATGTACAACACCAAGAGTCAACGGTAATATAAACTACAGGCTTTGGGCAATAATCATGTGTCGATGTAGGTTCATCCACTGTAACAAATGCACCACTCTGGTGGGGGAATGCTGATAATAATGGAGGCCGTGCCTGTGTGAGGGCAGGCAGTATATGGGAAATCTCTGTAGCTTCCACTCAATTTTGCTGTGAATCTAAAACTGCTCTAAAAAATAAAGTCTATTAAGAAAAAAAGAAAGAACATCACTGTGACTGCAGCCCAGTGAACAAAAGAGAGAACAGAGGAAGATGAGGTTGGAAAGGAAGCTAGGGGCCAAATCATGCACTACAGACATTCTGGACTATTATCATTCTTTGTTGTTGGGGGCTGTCTTGTGCATTGTAGGATGTTTAGCAGCATCCTGGCCTCTAAGCACTAGATGCCAGCAGCACACTCCCCCCACCCTGCCATCCTTAGTCCTGAGAAACAAAAATGTCTCCACACACTGCCAAATGTCCCCCAAGGGGAAAATCTTCCCCAGCTGAGGACCACTGATATAGGGCCTCATAAGCGGCCAAAATGGAGGCTTTGTTTCCATGATAAAATTTTAAGTTTCATTTTAGTGTTAAGTGTACTGGAAAGCCAGTAGGCAGATGATATGATCTGATTAACATTTAACATTATTGTTTTGCTCCTGTGTATGAGGCAGGTGAGGAGGATGAAGACAAAAGCAGAGGCAGGGAAGCCTCTCGGCAGTTTTCCGGAGGAGAAAGGCTACTGGCCTAGGTTTTTAACAGTGAGAAAAATGAGATGTAGTCAGGTCCAGTTTATATCCTGAAGGTGGAGCTGACAGGCCTTCACACTGAGATGAGACAGAAAAAAATGGAGGATGACTCCAAAGGTTTTGGCCTGCACAACTGAGCAGGTGGTGGTACCACTTACTGAGGCAGTGAAGATTCAGGAGAGGTAGAGGGAGTAGCAAATGAAAGAAAGAGTAATTCACAGTTCTGCTTTGTTCACGCTACATTTGAGGTGTCTCCACATCCAAGTGGAGGAATGGAGTTAGATGAGTCTAGAGCTCAAGGGGAAAAAAATCAGGACGAGAGATAGGAATTTGGGCCTCATCAGCATACAAATGGTATTTGAAACCATGAAAATGGATAAAATCACCTGCAAATTTTAGGGACGGGAGTCAGATAAGCTGGCAAAAAGACAGAAAATGAGCAGCTAAGAGGTCAGAGGAAGTAGTCAGCCAATGTGAAATGCTGGTGGGAGGTCAATAAGATAGAAACACTGAACTGATCACTGGCTTTGGCAAGATACAGATCATTAAAGCCTTGATTAAGAACAATCAGGGGGGCCGGCCCCATGGCCGAGTGGTTAAGTTCGCGCTCGCTCCGCCAAGACAGCCCAGGGTTTCGCCGGTTCAGATTCTGGGCACGGACATGGCACTGCTCATCAGGCCACGCTGAGGCGGCATCCTACAGGCCACAACAGGAAGGACCCACAACTAAGATATACAACTATGTGCCGGGGGGATTTGGGGAGATAAAGCAGAAAAAAAAAAAGAACAATTTCAGGGGAGTGGTGAGAGCTCAAATGGATCAGGCTAAAGAGAGAATAAGTGGTAAGGAAGCAGAGCAAATATAAACAACTCTTACTGCAAAAGGGGACAAAGAAATTGGGCAACAGCTGAAGGGAATCAGAAGGTGGAGGAGAGCATGGTTTCAGAGAGGTGATTTATTCAGTTAAAGGATTAGTGGCTCACACAAAATATAATTTTATTCCTCTCGCACTTAACCATCGAGAGATAAATGAGCAGTCCACGGCTCATGAACTGCTAGGTGCATGTAGGTGAACCTAGCACCTACAGAGCACCTACCAGAGTAGGTGTCTCTGCTCCATGAGATCATCCAAGGATCCATCTTATTGATCCATATCCCAGTAAAGCGTTGCTCTCACCTGCAAGGTTGAATAACGTGCACCAGCACTACACTCTCCTCCACCAAAAGGGAGAAAGAGATAGTAGAGGCAACTAGCTTCCTTTCAAAGGCCGTGACCCAGAAATCGCACACATTACTTCTGGTCACATCCATTTAGCCAAAGTCAGACGGCCACATCTAGCTATAAGAGAGGGTGGGAAACGTAGTCTAGTTGGGTAGCCATTTGTCCAGATAAAACTTGAGGGTCCTATTACTGAAAGGAAGCCGCAGAAAACAACATCTGGTGAACAAGGAATCGCTGCTGCAAGTAATATACCACGTGGACGCAACACTGGAGGAGACGATGCAGTAAGGAGAGAGTGATAATTCAGGAAGCAAAGTACGTGCAAGACTCAAGGCCTTAAGAAGGCAAAAATGAATGAGATCCAGCGCACAAATTTATTGCCTCAGAAACAGGGACACTTCGGTCTCTAGTCACTTCTCACATGCTCGACTTTTCAGAAAAAAAGTTGGTATTTGCATTTCGTGAATGCATTTCTAGCTAATTAAACTCTTTCCTTCCATCTAGTAAATCAAGCAATTACACAGAATAAGTGTAAAAATCTGCCCTAGAATTAGCAGTTCTCATGTGGGTTGTCTCCTGATAGGCTGACTTAGAGCTGCTGCTTCTTTGTCAAATAGAACATAACCAAATTTCAGAGCTGGAGGGAGTCTACAAAGCTCACTTTGCAAATGTACAAGGCCACAAAGTATCTTCTCCAACAGTAGATGCCAAGTCCTCGAACTGCCAGATCAGGCATCATCCCACTGTCCCCTTGCCTACTCTTTTATAATATTCTTTTTCATCATATAGTTTATCTTCCCAATGAAATGAACACTTCCTGAGGGCAGAGACTCAAGGTCACCTTCTTTCATATCTGTTTTCCACAGCATCTAGATTGGTACAAAATACATAATATGTACTCAAGTGGATACTTTTCAGTTCACTGATAAAAGAGATTCGGTTTCCCTCATCCTACTGGAGCCATGACTGCTTTTGCATCTGGAAGACCTCTGAATATAAAATAACTAACAAGGACTGTCAGGTTTTCTTTGGGTAGAAGGTCAATGGAAACTGGGCAAGTGCAAGAGGATGGTATCTACTTTTTAAAAAAAATCAGACACAGAATTGTGGAACAACACTGGATCTTAGAGAGCTCTAGTCTCACTCCTCTTTTTAGATAGGAAAATGAGGTTCTGAGAGAGGAATTACCTGCCCAAAGTCACCAACTATTTACAGCATAGCAAAAAACAAGAACCCAGGTCCTCTGACTTCAAGTTCAAATCTCCTTTCTTTGTTAAAGGTTACTTCATTTATTTGTCTGTGCTTAATATACTAGCAAATTACTGAACTTCACATATGTTCTTCAAAGTCGTTGAAAATGCTACTCATCTTAAGAGTCCTTTTACCACATATCCCTTCAACGAAAAGAGGAACAGGAATTATTGTTTCCATCATACACACAAGGGAATAAAAACAATGCAGTCAAATGGCCTGCCCAAGATCACAACGCTACACCCCGGATAATAAAGATTTTACTATTTTAAGGGCAAAAGAATGGAATATTTACTTTCAAATTCTTTCCCAGAGTATGATGCCTAGCTTTTCTAGTAGAGACAATGTAAACATAACACTTTCATAATGTATGGGTCGCACACGCTTTTCCTCTCAATGCTTTTTTCCATCTCCACAACCTTCAATATTAATGTACATTATAATCCATGGTATAAAACAAGGGAGGAAATGGATATATTACTATAAGCCAAATTATAGGATCTCTTTGAAAACCAGAATTCTACTTTCATTCTAGTTCACATATTTGTTATGAGAAATTAAACCAAACATCTCATTTCTCACTTCCTTTTACTTGTCCTAAAACAATCTCCTTTAAATACCAAGGAAGGTCCCCTTGTCTGGGTATACTGTGAAACCGTAAACATCTATTTGATTAAATCTTCACATTTTACTACCTTGGAGAATATTTCCTCTCAATCTTCATCTCTCCAGACAGGAAATCTCTGATTGTTTTTTTTTTTTCATTATTTGTTTTAACCTCGAAAGAAAATACTGTCTCCTGATGACAGTGGGTCTTCTTTAGGACTCTACCTTTTTTGACATGCTCCAATTAGAACCCTGTAGTTTAGTGTCCAGTGGTGCTGCTCTATGGTCTCATGGACAGACCCCTCTGCCTCCATCCCACAGTTCCACCAAGGACAGTAGGAGAACATTAGTGCCCTCCCATATCTCCCCGGAATCACCCCACAGCTTTTAAGAATCACCCAAGGCACGAAACTGCACAATTTGTAGGACTGCAAGAGCCACAATGACCCCAATTCTGTTTTCTTTAACTCAGTCAGAACAATGGTCTCTGTTTATTTGCTCACTCTTAGTTTGAAAATAATGCTAAATAAACGAGCACTTGAAGTTGAGAAGCACATCTAATTTCTCAATTGTAAGATAATTTAAACCAAATACTTCAAAAAGCAACTTAATATCAAAGTCTCTAGACAGTAAACTAGGTCTATCTTTAGAAAAAAAATTAAGTTTTATTATTTCAACTCTGAAGGGGATGTTAGAGAGATGATAATGCAAATCATAAGGAAGGCTTAAGAGTGTACCAGACACGTAAGGAAAGTTATCTAACCCTGGCCAAATTAAAACAGGCTTTTCTCACATATCCTTCTCAAAAAAAAACCAGTACCAAAATAAAAGTGATATTTAAATTCCTTTTACAAACAGAATAGTACCAGGATCTGGGAAAAATAGGGCAGAATTAGCTTTCCACTCATTCCCTTTTTTTTTTTTTAGCAATTATTATTTTATTACACACATGGCTATGACACAATCCCAGCCTCCAGAAGGGCACAGGTTCTGAGGTTTAGATCTAAAAGTTTCTACCCATTCTTAATCATCTAAATAAGCAAGTGATTAATAACAATACAGTATAACATATGGGAAATTTCTCAAGTTATTCCAATTATCAACTATTAACTAAAGTAATGGTTTCAGTAAAGGAGAAAATTCGGTAACAAGTAGCATACCACTCAGGAGAACAACTCTATAATCTGGTGGAACAAAGGTGACATATATTTTAGCATATTGTTCAGACTAGAATTTATAATCCCCATCATTATGACTTAGTGAGTGCTTACTCTATGCTTATATCATATTAAGCCTTGACATGTATCATTTCACTTAACCATCACTACAACCTTCTAAAATAGATTTTATTGTTATTCTCTGATTACAAAAGAGGTGCCTGAGGCACCAGCGTTAGTCTCTTCAGAACCAGTGTTTATATCACAGCCGGCATTCGAACACAAGTCTATCTGGCTCCAAAGCAATCATTAGTCCCTTTCCGGGGTCTTAACTCCTATAAATGCTAGGACAGGAAATAATGCTTGTGCTAAGTAAAGCAAAAGATTTTAAGTCCTAAGTCAGGGGTTGGCAAACTTTTTCTGTAAAGGGCTAGAAAAATATTTTAGGTTTTGTAGGCCATATTGTCTCTGTCACAAGAACTCGACTCTCCTGTTGTACTGCCAACACAGCCACAAACAACACGCAAACAAATGAGTGTGACTGTGTTCCAATGAAACCTTATTTATGGACACTAATCTGCGAATTTCACATAACTGACACACGTCATGAAATCTTCTTCTTTTGATTTTTTTCAACCATTTAAAAATTGTTAAATCATTCTTAGCTCACAGCCTATACAAAAAAGCTGTGGGCCAAATTTGGTCTACAGACTGAATTTTGCCAACTTCTGTGATAAATAATACAGACAAATATAAAATAATTGTTAACTAAACAGCTCTTCTTACAATCCTAACTTACAACCTCCTTTAATATTTAGAAAGGATACTTTAAAGAAGTTCAAAGTCTCAATAAACTTGACACCTGTCCAGAATAAGTGGAAATTCCAAAGAGTCCAAAACTGTAGGTCTTACATATAGATTTCCTAAGAATGAGATAGAATTACAAAATTTTGGAACTGGGAGAGAGTTTACACATTCTCACTCCTTATGTGCATTTTTAAAATTGATGTTAAAATATTTAAAACAGTTAAACACTAAGTTTACATGTAATAACAGTAACATCTTAACACGTATAAAAAGTTTTGCAAAGCATTTTCACATCCTTTCTCTCATCTGATCCTTCACAACTCCTTAAGGAAGACAGTGCAAGCCTTCTCATCTCTATTTTATACACAAGGAAAACAAGCTCAGAAATGTAAATAATTTGCCCAAAGAAAGTACCATGCCACACAGCTAGTCAGTGGCAGAACTACAACCACGACCTGGTTTCAAGTCCTTGTGCCTCTTAACTACTTCGATGGACATCAGAGTTCACATTCATGATGCTAAAAATAAATGCTAAAAATTCTCAAGAACGTCAGTCATAATCTCTAAAATGCAACATAACAACATAATCTTTAAAATACAATGAACAATGTTTAGTTCATTTCATTCCATTTTCCTTCTGCTACCACAGTCTTCTGAAGAAAATAGGTGCTAGTCCTTGACATTTGTTAAATGCATTTGCAGTCAACAGCAAATCTATGTACACCGTGCAGACACGTACACCCAGGCCAGCTTTGGAAGGGAAAACACTGCTGAGTAAGTCGTGTAAAGAGAGAAGAAGAGAGGGAGAAGTAGAGATGAACGTGTTGCCATTAAAGTCTTAGCCCAACTGCAGAACAGCTTCTGGTGATTGGAAAATTATGTGGGGGCTGGGAAAAGAAAAGAAAAGGAACATAACTCCTGGAATTCAAACCAACATCAAAGCCTCTAATGACAGTTGAGCCTGCCTAGCTGCTTCTTAGACTCTCCCTGGAAAACACAACAGTTATATAACTGAAGAAGGTTCTTCCAACTAACATTTCCTCTCTGGCCCACTTCCGCCCTATCACCCACCTCAACGTGTACCACCATACAGTAAACTGGGTTTCCACCCCAGCTGTGGCTGGACAAGCCTCTGTCCAAAGTGCTGCTTTATTCCAGGGACTGCTATGGGGACCACGGTATGAAGATAACTGGTTTGAGCACAGTTCCAACCTCATACGATTCTAGAGACCTGCTCTATAAAGCATCACCATATCTAACATTAGGAATGAAGCAGACTCCAGATATTCCTGCAAATGGAAATCACAACATCATAATACCCCATCTTCACAAAAAGCCCTATTAAAACGAATTCATCCCAATGAGTACCTGGAAAACTTTGGGGTCATGCTGCAGCAGCAATTAAAGCTTCTATCTCCTTCACTCTCTAGTCCAAGGAGCAAAGGTCAAGATTCCGAGTTAGACTTCAATTTACCCAATAAGGAAAAATATATTAATGAATCACAACGATCCCTACCCAAAAATATTGCAACAACAAATTCGATTATGAATCAAACTAGCACATTTTCTGGACTCTCAGAGCCACCGTACTCTAGCACCATGTGCTTTTTCTTCTTCCAACACAACTACGAATATAAACAACGTTTAAAAAAGCAACCAATGTATCAGAAGTTATTCCCATTCAGACTAACTTAAAAGGTCTAAAGCTGTGCCAAATAAAACTCTGAAAGAATGGAAAATAAAAGAGATGCTGACAACAATGCAATGTGGCCGAGCTGCCAACTATCCATGTAGCATCACGCAGTGCCCCAAGCACTTTAAAAGCAGACTGCAATTCTGCATGCAGCTCAAAATTATAATTATCCAAATTCTATTTCCTAAAAGATAACTATGAAACCGCATCCCAAGCATCCTGCTGTGGGTCTCCTCCCCTCCACCTTCAAGCTTCAGCAACAGAAGGTGAAATTATAAAGGGTCCAGAGGCAAACTAAAGCTAAGAAATCAGGTTTGACTTCCTCTCCCTACCTTTCTTGCGATCTGTTTACAAAAATCTTTAACATAAATATTTACTAAAGCCATCAAATTAGAAAGGCATGATACGGGGATGGAGGGGGACTTGAAGGGGGGAAAGGGCACTAAGTCACCAGTATAGTCCAATATGTAGCGGCAACTCACTCAATTAAAAAGACTAGAGAGAAAACTCCACGGGAGTCCCTGCGGGCAGACCTCTGCCCGACCTGCCCTGCACACCGGGAGGCGGCACCGCAGGGTCGCCCGTGGGCAGCGGAGGGAAACGCTCGCGCAGCGCTCCCCGGGGAGAGCCCGTGTCCCCAGAGTCCCCATTCCCCGGGAGTCGCGGCTCTGGCTTGACGTGAGCCTCGGGCGGGGGAGAGCACTGCAGCAGGCCAGAATCCGTCCGAACCCCGCGTCCGCCGAGGCCGCGGGCAAACCGGAGAGGCGAGCGCGGTCCACCCCGGGAGGCTGGGCAAACGAGTCCGGGGGGGTCTGGGGGAAATCCGAGATGGTCCTCTAAGAACATTCGATCTGGAACCTTTACTTTAAAAACAATTTCTCCTCAAAAGGAAAGCAGGCCCCCGCAGCCTCGCCTGCGGCTCCTGCCCACGTCACCGGCGCCCCCGGCCCTCCCGCGGCCCCCGCCTTACCGAGCCCCGCGGCCCCGCCGCGCCGCCGCGGCGTCGCTGCGCCCCGCTCGCCGCTCCGTGTCTGCCCTCCGCGGGCGCCGGGCCCGACGCCCTCCTCCTCCTCCTCCTCGCCGCCGCCGAGCACCGCCCGCGCCGCCGAGCCTAGCGCCTGGCCGCCGAGGGCAGCCGCGGGGGCTCGGCCGGGCGCCCCCCGCGCCAGCGCCTCATCCCGCCTCGCCGCCCCGGCAGCTCGGGGGCGGGGACGCCGGGCTCCGGGCCACGGCCTCAAGTCCCCACCTCCGACACGCACCACGCTCGCCCGCCCCCCGCGGAGTCGGCCCCGCGGACGCGGGTCTGCAGCGGCAGAGCCCCTCACCAGCTGCCTTCGGGCCGCCCCCGCAGCGCCCCCGCCCCGCTCGCCGGCGCGCGCCCGCCGGAGCCCGCCTTCTCGCTCCGCCTCCTCCTGCACCCGCGACGACCGCAGCTGGGAGAAGAGGCGCGCCGCCGCCGCCGCGGGCACGAGCACGCGCGAGGAGGGCGGGCGGAGCGCGCGCGCGGCCGAGGGCGGCGGGGGCGCGCCCAGGCCTCGCCTGCCGTTGTCCCGGGAGCGCACGTGCACTGCGGGGGGGCAGCAAGGGACGCGCGGCGGGGGCTCCTGGGGGGCGCGGGGGCAGGCGGGGCGCGAAAGGGGGTGAGATGCTGTCGTAGGGGTTCGGGCGTAGTCTGTTCCCTCGGCTTCTGCATTGTGCTGCGGTGCAAAAATAAAAAACCTGCCGCAGCAGCAGTAACGCCAGGAAGAGACATCCTCTGAGACTACGGCAGAGGCTCCTCACCACTCCCAGCTGACCCCTGAATACTGTCGCCGCGCTGGTGAGGAAAGGGGGCGTTGCCGCAAATCAGGAAGATCTCGACTCTCCTTCCCTTGCGCATTTTGGTCCAAAGTCAGCTCGCGTCGGTTATTGTTTGGAAACGGGGGGGCCTAAAAGTTCCTTCAGTAGGCTGCCTCCTTCAGAGTTATGGACCAGAAGATTGGAAGTGACATGGCAGGGGAGAGAAAGGACAAGAAAAGGTGAAGGAGTAGCAAACCGGAAGGTGCGTGGCTAGCTTGAAAAGAGATTTTGGAGACAAGTGAAGGAGCTCACAGGGAACCTCCTGCCTGTGGATGACACTGCTCTGGGTTCTTCCCTGTTCCTTTTGTTCAGCTGTAAAGGCCGTGCAGCACCTCCACCTGCAACAACCATCTGTGTAACAGAATGTATCTTGACGTTCTACCGTTTTCTATTTTCATTTTTTTCTTTTATATATGTACCTTTCACTCCTTCTGACTCATTTGGTATCTAAATGTTGAGGGAGAGGTGTCTTCATAATTTAACTCTTAGTCCTCAAACCTACCAGTGCCCAATGCTGCATCATTTAATGTCACTGCAGTGATTTGGGTCCACTCAGCATTTAGTCATTTCAATGGGAGTCATTGAATATAAAACGTGGCCTTGACCACACTGAGCGGAATTTCAAGGGCATGTACATGAAGCAGGATTTCACCACATCCTGGAGAGAAATTAGGGAGTAAACATGCACAATAATCCCACTCTTGGCAGCTTCAGTACAACCAAAGTTTCTTTAAAGACCAAGATTTTAGATGTTTTCTAGCAGAGAAGGAGGGAAGGGATGGAATGAGAAGATTTGCATAGAGGCACAAACTGAGATGGGAAAATTTAAAGCAGCCTACTTTAAATAAATGTATCCTAGTATGGAAGGCATCTACTGGAAACAGGTGCACTTAGGATCCATAACGGTGTTAATGGTTACTTCCTAAGTGCTGGAGAAACAGCAAGGTAAATCAGGAGAGCTAGAGACCCTCAGCTTCAATACAAACCCATAGTTTAAAAATTACTCTTTCTCCAAACTGCAACAGTTCCATGGGTTCACCTTTTGGCCACAGAGGGATGTTTCTGCCAGAGAGTGACAAGTATGCAGAGAGAGGCAAGCATGCAGAGAGAGATTCAAAGGCTTGTGTTGTCCCCGAGGTTGGTGAGCATTAAACATTAAACTTCCTGTGATATCAAGAGGAAGTCAGCATGGGACATTAAACCAAGGCACCATGGGAAGCAAGTTTTGCCCAAGGCTGCTAGTCCCTTGGCTATTCTCAACTAAGGTAATGACATTTTGTATTCTTTTTGGAAAGCTTTCACATCCCAGAGTTTTGCCATCAGACCCCGAAATTCAGCTGCCGTGGCCGAATGTTAAGAGCTTTGTTCTCAGCTGGTAGAGGAGGTGAATGGATGACACAGATATTTTACTTCAGAGTCTCAAAACATTTTGCTAACTTTCCTCCTATTTGTATTATATCTAGTTCAGAGAAAAAACAAATGGATTCCATCTGTGTATTACAAATGTCAGAGATATTTGAGCAAGGTCAAGGGTGCTGATGTTCCTTCCTCTTATCCCTCTCCTTGGAAGGAAGAATCCAAATATCCTATGCATCAGTAGTTGTTATTGCTAAACCTGCAGATAAACTGAAGGTTGTGATTTCTGGGCAACTCTGCAGCCATCTGAACTTGGTGTTACTGTCCTAATAATACCCTTAGCGATACATCACTATCCCAATAAATGCAACATTTCCTTAAAAAGCTGTAAAATAGTGTTAAATAACTGCACTTGTTATGGTTTGATTTGATATTCCCAAAGTGACGGGGAGGAGGGGGGAAAAAGGCAAATTCCCCCTCTGTCCGAAGCTGTTGGAGGCCTTAGCCCAGCCTCCTTTCTTGGCCTTGGCACTGTCATCTTGCAGGCATTGCATCTGGGCTCACTCCTGGCGTCTCGGATCTGTTGTACTGCAGTCCTCTCCAGACACTGAAGCAGCATCACGGTGCAGTCAAGTAAAGCCGGTGGGGAGGGCAGCCACGCGAGAACTGCGACACTTACCTAACCTTGCGTTTTAGAGAGAGCCTGGGAATTGAGCGAGCACAAGAGAGGAAGCTTATTTTCAGCCCCAAATTGAATGTTCGACAGCTGGCTTGAGAAAAATGAATTGCTGAAAGTGGGCCAGGCTTAATAGAGAATTTTCCCAAAGTGACATTTGACATTGCCTTGTTTATTTATTTTTTTCCTGGCCAAAGGGCCAGCTCCATATTGTCTCCCCATAAAACAGGACAACAAAATAGATTTTTAGAAAAGATGTGTTGTCTGTGTGTAGCATTCTCTTAGCTAATATAGGTGCCCATGGAGTAGCTTCTCTAAACATTGAGCACTTTACTACAAAAAAAACTACTATTGGGCAACATTTTAGGAAGTGGTCAGTAGTCCTGATCCCTGGGATGTGACAAGTCCTCAGGGCATTCATTGAAATCGTAAACTTTCCATGTTCTCTCCTCTCCTGATCACATTTTGGTTCATTAGCCTGTATCACAATAATTTAGAACTTTTGATTGTTCTCCCACAAAGATTTTTTTTCAGTCTTTAAACCTGAACACCAGCTATACATATCTACATGTCTGCTTTTGAATTGTTCAGCCAGATAGTAATTCCGTTGCTGTCCCCTCCATTGGGTCTTTCTCCTCTTCCAGAATTCTAAATGTTGACTGCCCCAGGGCTCTGACCCTAGGCCTTTCCTATTCTCTTTCTACACTCCCTTTCAGGGCAGTCTCCTCCAGCCCTTGGCGTTAAATAGCTTCCATTCACTGATGTGTGTGTATCTTTAACCCTGACCTCTCCCCAGCACTCCAGCCTCATATATTCTGCTGCCTCCATGAAATCTCCACTTGGATATTTCAAACGTAACTTGTCCAAAACAGAACTCTAGATTTTCCATATTAAAAACAAAACCCAAAATTGCCTCCTTCGAGTCTTCCCCATCTCAGGACAAAAGCTTCTCTTTCTTTCAAGGACCACATTCATTTTAACAGCAAATCCTTGCAGTTCTACCTTCAAAACAGACACTGAATCCAATTGCCTTCCTCCCTCTTAACTACTAACGTTCATGTCTGCCCCCCATAATCTGTCTCGGGGTGGCTAACTGGTCTTGCTTCCATTCTTTTACTCTCAAATCAGCCATCAGAGAATTTCTTTTAAAACATAAGATAATGTGATTCTTCTTCCTCAGAACTCTCCACTGCTCTAGGCTTCTAATCATGCCACAATAAAATCCAAAGTCCTTTCCCCAGCCTTGCAAGTCCCTTCAGCCTCTATTTACCTCTCCAGTCTTGACCTCTCAACATTCACTCTGCTGCAGCTAGGAGGCCAGCCTTCAGCTCTTCCTTAAAGCAGCCAAGGCCAATTCTGGCTTCTTTTTCTTTTTTTTTAAGATTGGCACCTGAGCTAACAACTGTTGCCAATCTTTTTTTTTTGCTGCTGCTTTTTCTCCCCAAATCTCCCCAGTACAGAGATGTATATTTCAGTTGTGGATCCTTCTAGTTGTGGCATGTGGGACGCCACCTCAACGTAGCCTGACAAGCAGTGCCATGTCCACGCCCAGGATCCGAACTGGTGAATCCCTGGGCCACCGAAGCAGAACCCGTGAACTTAACCACTCGGCCACGGAGACAGCCCCCAATTCTTCTGGCTTTGAATTAACCTTCTCAACTGCTATCTAAAATAGTTCAGTCTTCTCTGTCCCCTTACTCTGCTTTTATTTTTTTTATGGACCTTATCACTACACAATTGTGTTTTGTAATTGACTATTTGTTATTTGCCTCTCTTACTAAAATGAACACTCCATGAGGGCAGGGAATTTGTTTATTCACCATTGTATCCACATTGCCAAATAAATGAATAAATGATGCTGTCACAATACAGAATCTATATGCTTACTTATTTTCTGCTGTTGCTTATGGCTATGGATGTATCTTTATACCTATTACAGATGGGGACAACTGCAAATTATAAAATTATATAATTTGTAATACACTGCAAATCAAAACAAATTATACTGAAAATCTAAGAAAATATCAAGATTCAGCAGAGAAAGCTACAAATTAATAGTAATTTAATGCCTGTAAGGCAAAATCATATCTAACCTTGCAATTAGGTTTTGATGTGTAGAGGTTAAAGGCACAAAAAAATTAAGGCTAAATTATATGAAATGCCTTCTCATTCCCAACTGAAATAATCACCATGTTGGAAAGGAATGTGGTAAATTTTAGGAGATGCTAGTTCTTCCTTTCAACTTTTATCTTGCCCGCGATGGCTGACCTTGAATAAGTCAATTAACGTCTCCGTGTTTCCATCTGTAAAATGGGCCTGCTCGCTTTCTTCTTCAGTTGGGTGCCATAAAAGTAAAATAATTTAATTATTATGAAAAAGCTTTGGAAGGAAGGAAATTTGGAAATTAGCAGTGATTATTATGCTCCCAAATTTCTTTGTCTATATTTTAAAATAAGAAAGGAATATGTTTTTGAAATACAGTTAAAAACTTATGAAAATCAGTCTGCATATTTAAAATGATCAGAAAAAAATGTTCTGAGGTAGGAAAGCAACCTGTACAGTTGCTCGAGTTTATCACCCGCTGTCTGAGCTCTGCGCTTAGAATCATCATGAGCAACACAGAATCCGTTTTAGTCAGATGTGAACTTAGGCCAGGAAATGAAAGGCATCACACTGAAATGTAAGCTTTTGTATACAGTAGTAATTCCACTTCTTAGCAAGCAAAATTATGTGGAGGCCCAAGAAAGAATTAACAAAGAGGCAACTATAACGTTTCTACATATGAAATCCTGAGAGCAGCACAATGTTTGGAAGGAGAACCGGGTGTAGGGGACTCTTCCCTCCCAGGGGATGTTGGAAGCTGTGTTTCCACAGCAAACATGATGCTTTAAATGCATGTTTCTAGTTAAAAGGTCCATACTTCCTAAAGCAATCTACAGATTCAATGCAATCCCTATCGAATTTCCAACAACATTTTTCACAGAAATAGAACAAAGAATCCTAAAATTTACGTGGAACAACCAAAGACCCTGAATAGCCAAAAGAATCCTAAGAAAAAAGAACAAAACTGGAGGTATCACACTCCCTGATTTCAAAATATACTACAAAGCCGTGGTAACCAAAACAGCATGGTACTGGCACAAAAACAGACACACAGATCAGTGGAACAGAAGTGAGAGCCCAGAAATAAACCCACACATTTATGCATAGGCAATTTTTGACAAGGGAGCCAAGAACATACAATGGAGAAAGGAAAGTCTCTTCAATAAATGGCGTTGGGAAAACTGGACAGCCAGATGCAAAAGAATGAATATAGACCATTGTCTTACACCATACATGAAAATTAACTCAAAATGGATTAAAGGCTTGAATGTAAGATCTGAAACCATGAAACTTCTAGAAGAAAACATAGGCAGTACACTCTCTGATATCAATCTTAGCAGCATATTTTCAATACCAAGTATGGGCAAGAGAAATAATAGAAAAACAATGGGACTACATCAAACTAAAAAGCTTCTGCACAGCAAAGGAAACCATCAAGAAAATGAAAAGACAACCTAACAACTGGGAGAAGATATTTGCAAACCGTATATCTGATAAGGGGTTAATATCCAAAATAAGTAAATAACTCATACATCTCAACAACAAAAAAACTAACAATCCAATTTAAAAATGGGCAAAAGATCTGAACAGACATTTCTCCAAAGAAGATATACAGATGGCCAACAGGCACATGAAAAGATGTTCAATATCACTAACTATCAGGGAAATGCAAATCAAAACTACATGTCAGAATGGCTATAATTAACAAGACAGGAAACAATAAGTGTTAGAGAGGATGTGGGGAGAGGGGAACTGTCATACATTGCTGGTGGGAGTGCAAACTGGTGCAGCCACTATGGAAAACAGTATGGAGATTCCTCAAAAAATTAAGAATAGATCTACTATATGATCCAGCTATTCCACTGCTGGGTATTTATCCAAAGAACATGAAAACACGAATGTGTAGAGATGCATGCACCCCTGTGTTCATCACAGCATTATTCACAATAGCCAAGACTTGGAAGCAAGCTAGGTGCCCATCAAGGGACGAATGGATAAAGAAGATGTGGTATATATACACAATGGAATACTACTCAGCCATAAGAAACTATGAAATGCAGCCATTTGTAACGATATGGATGGACCTTGAAGGCATTATGCTAAGTGAAATAAGTCAGAGGGAGAAAGTCAAACACCGTATGATTTTACTCATAAGTAGAAGAGAAAAACAACGACAAACAATCACATGGAAACAGAGAGTGGGTTGGTGGTCACCAGAGGAGCACGGGGGAGAGAGGAGGCTAAAAGCAGTAATTGGGCACAGGTGTGTGGTGATGGATTGTAATTAGTCTTTGGGTGGTGCACATGTTGTAATGTACACAGAATTTGAAATATATTACGATGCACACCTGAAATTTGTATAATGTTCTAGACCACTGTTACCACAATAAAAAAAAGAATAAAAAATCAAAAAAATAAAATAAAATGTATGTTTAACTGAGATGACCCAGAGGAAGCTAACTCTCCCATTGGTGGCTATGACGGTGGCGAGAGTGGGGAGATGTTGCTACTCCTCCTGAGAAAACACACACTCACAGCCACACAACATTTCACTGTAAACACACCGCGTGCTGTCCTCCCTCAGAGCTCTGCCTGAATCAGCACTCTGCTCAGCTGCTTGGTGATGCTCCCAACCCCAAAGCCTTTGATTAGATCTAAAGAACTGAAACCAGTGTTGAGGAAGTGCATGAGAAAGTGACTTGGGAAAGCTAGAGATCAAAGAGAGGTCATTCAGCTCCGGGGCTGCTGCTTTCCCAGGGTGCTCCCTGCAATTCCCCTCCCACGATTTTGTCTTTTATGGCTTCCAGTTTCCAGAACTTAATGCATCTCAGAAGGTCTAAAACATCTGTGTTTTCCTGCTGTATTCAGAATACATGTTGGCTGAGAATTTACCTATGTTTCTGAAACTTAACACAGTAGATGCTGGGTTTCCTGGGCAACTTGAGAACTGTAGGAGATAATCCAATATGCCATTCTATTATTTTTTTTAAATCACTTGCACTTGGCTTTGGAAGTTATTTTGTATTTAACTTTAAGTATGGATGGTCCCTGGATATACTAGGGGTTAGGGGTCATAATATATCAGACAAAACAATCAAACTACCCTATTAAAATGTTATTCTCCTGTTCCCCACTCAATTTTTTCTCTTACATATTTCATCCTGAAAACAAACAACATTACTCCTCAGAGTGATATAAAAGGCCAGTCTCAAACAGAGCTGATAACAGACTCAAACTTACTAGTTCACTCGTTCTTTCCCGAATCATGATGTAATTTAAAAAGTATTTCTCTTTAGTTCTTGATTGATTTTAACAAAAAGCGACAGCAACCGTCTTACTCACGACAACAGAAAACTTTGTTAAAGAGTCCTACAATAGTGATAGAAATGGTCAAGCAGCTGAGAAAATTATAATTTAGGTAATTCATAGTTTTCTATGCTTTGTGGAGCCCCTTTCAATAGGAGACCTAACGCTTTATCAAGTAGGAGGCACTATTAACACTGAGAGAAACTGAGGCTCAGAGAGATTCAAATTCTCACTAAAATTCAACCTATATTTGATCTTTATTATCTCTCTCCTGTTTTTTTCTTAATAAATATATGTTGATGGCCAGGTCACACAAAACTGGATGAGAATGTTATTTAAGAACCTTGTTATCTGTACATTGCAGGAGAAAGCCCATCCAAACAGAAAAACCCCTTCCCACTGTCCTCGCCGGTCTCCTGCTGGAGAGGAGAAGAGTAGGGGTCCTTGCATTCGCATTTCCAGTAACAGTACCTTGTGCAATTGGCCATGACGCTTCCCACGCCCGCAAGAAGATAGCAGCAAAATAAATCCACATTCAGGTCCTGTGACTCAAGGCAAGCTCTGTATATTGATTAGACAAACCATTGGCATTTGGCATGACCAGTCCTTTCTCTGTTTTTTGTTAGGCAAGTAAGCCTCAATAAGGGAGCAATTTTTCCATCCCAACCCATTCCATGATTTCTAGCCCTGCTTCTGGCTGGCTCTCACATCCTACACCTCACCACGTCTTCTGGTGCAGTTTTTTGGGAGAGATAAAACTTTCTCAACATCACCTTGATTCTACAATGGGGAAGAAAAGTCAATCATCATATTTTCCCTGAGCAGATCAGGAGATTTTGGCCCTTTTTTTTTTTCTGCTTTTTATCCCCCCACCCCACCAGTACATAGTTGTATATTTTAGCTATGGGTCCTTCTAGTTGTGGACGAGCGGTGCCATGTCCACGCCCAGGATCCGAACCTGTGAAACCCTGGGCCGCCAAAGTGGAGCGCGCCAACCCAACCACTCAGCCACAGGGCTGGCCCCAGGCCCTTCTTTTTTACCAAGGGAGAAAGATATCTTCAATGAGATGACTAAACCTCACTCAGAAACATCCTTCTTATTAAGTTCTCATCCGTATGGTACCATGCTGGAGGCTGAGCAAAGAAAAGCAAACGAGGAGCCCCTTCCATTTCTCAATGCTTAGAGTTAAGATAGATCAAACCAGCAAAGGCTCATCTATGGGTACACAGACATCAAACAGCTGTGCAAACATCGGACAGATGCATAAATTAAATACAAAAGTAAATAAAGTATTTACATTAAGTAAAAGTCATGCAGCTGCTGTTATTATTCTGCGCTAAGGCTCAGGAGGGAAGGAGGTACGTTAGGCTAAACAGATTGCATTTTTCTGTTGGGGATGGTGTCAGCAGGAAAGAGTGGAAAGGTCCCATATGGCTGGAGGAACAAAGACCAACTGTTACGTAAACTGTTGTCTGCTGGTGCACAACCTCTAAACTGGCACTTCAGGCTGAAGTGACTTTATTTCTCAGAAATTACTTTAATATACCAGACTATATGCTTTTAGGAATCGGTGTCAGTAACTAATTTTAAAGTGTGAGAGACCACCCCAGTGGCCAGCAACATAGGAACCCAATGAGGTGACCTGAGAGATCCAAAGAACTGTCCTGCCTCAATGACTATCTTGCTATTCTACATCTGTCCAGGGAGAAATAAAAGGAACTACAGTAGCCTACTGCCATTAGGAGCTGTGTCTCGTAGCCTGGACCACGGAAATTTCCTGTCTTCTCTATGAAGGAGCTCGGGATGCAGCACAGCTTTATTTAGCCTGGATTCCTATACTCAACACCTGGATGATGGGAGACATGAATGATTGATGAATTACTGAGCTGCTCATGAATCTCTCCTTACTTTAGGAGGTGAAAGGAAGTATGGCCTTTGTGCTTATTTCAAATAAAAATGTCATTTTTATTCAAAAACATAATGTGTAGTGCTGTATATTTGAAAAAATAAAGATTTTTTAAAAGACAAAACAATACAAACTCATTGTTAAAAAATTAGACATGGCATTAAATGGAAAAATCCATAATCATACAATTCAGAGATAATCACTATTAATATTTGGTACATATCTTCTACGTATCTTAATAATCATGTATATATATGAAAATTTTAACAGAAGCAGGATCATGTTGAAAATAATGTGTGTAATCTGCTTTTTTCCTTAACAACTTTTTTCACTTTTTGTGTCAATAAATATTTATCTACATCATTTTTAGATGGTCCAATGTCCATACCATACTTCCTTTAATATTCTCCTATTGTTGGACATTTCTAGTGTTGTGATTTTTTGCTCTATTAATGATGGCTGGTGGGTCATCCTTGCTAAATGTGTGTGTACATCCTGGACCTGTGAAAGTCAGAAGTCTTCCCTCACCTACGAGCTGGTACCTAGAAATCCACGCTCAGTGCCTCTGCCCTTTTGGCTTAAGCATTTTGTTCACCTAGAAAATGAGAACCCCAAGAGAGGTGTTCCTTAAACCCTATCTAACACTTAGTTCCCATTTTTCCTTTAGAAGTCCCAAAGAAGGTCTTAAAGGCTGGTTCTATGCCCAGGCCCTGGCACTGGGCCTTGGCTGACAAACCAGAAAAGCTCCAAAGTCACTCGTGTTATAGTAAAACTGTTATGTGTACTTTCATAGTTGACTAAAGTCCTTGAGCATTAACTGTTGAAACACAGTTATTTGCTGTCTGGTACTAATTGCTGCCTAAATTTAGTTTATTATAGGAAACACGCTCAGTCTTAGCTTATTCCCTCAATACCTGATCCAGATACTCATGAATTTTATTCTCATGTTTCTTATATTTCATATTTGCTTGGTTTTCTGTAAATATAAATCTGTTTACCTCATAGTCTGTCTTCATTGCTGCATTAACCTTACTGAGATCTCAATTTTTATTTCACTTCCAAGTAATATAACTGTGATGGGTGGTCTCCAGAATTCAGGTCTGGTGCACTCTCATCCCCCTAGAGGTGGTATAGTTCTTCCTATTTACATGTCCAGGACTTTCTCCATCCCAATAAGTGTGGCTCTGAGGTGGGTTATCAAAATATACTCATAACTCTGCAAAAGGCAGAGCCTAAGGAGAAGTGAACGTTTCTGTTTCTTCACAACCGTGTGTGTGTGAGAGAGAGAGAGAGACAGAGAGAGAGAGAGACAGAGAGAGAGAGAGCGAGACAGAGACAGAGAGACAGAGAGAGTTATTTCTCATGAGACGTAGTGTCGGTCTCCAGAAACTGAGAGTCGGCAATGTCAAAGGTGGCCAAGTACTTAAGAAGTATAATTGCCACTGTTACTGAAGTTCTGTGTCCACCAGAGACTCACGGAGTGACCTCGGGGAAATGATTGAATGGTTCCATTCCTCCAGCCTCACACCTGAACACCAAGGACAATAATATTTTTCAACTCCTTCTGTTATAAAGGTATAAGAATGACTTAGTTTGCAATCAGTGTTTTGAGATTCTCTGGGAACATTATCACTTCATGCTACTTTTTATATTGCTTGTATTTCACTCAGCCATTAAAGAAGGGCAGCTGTGATGGAGATCTTTCTTTTCCATACCGCTCTCTTAGGAAGAGTACCCAATTGCCGAAGCTTAACAAGTATGAGAAACAAGAAAGTGGGAGAGAGAGAGAGAGAAATCATAACCACCCACTCACACGTATTTGGCATTTCAAGCTTTGAGCAGTTAATAACCAACCCCTTGAGCTGGAAGCTGTCATGCTCACAATGCTGTTTTAATTGTTCTCAGTACTCTACTGAGCACACCTTCCTTCCTGAAAAGACTCAGCACAAACCCACTTTTCAGTTTTGAAAAGCAAAAGAGTGGAATGGAGTTTAAAAGAAAACACAAAGCCTTTCATAAAATGAAGTAAGGACCAAAAGCTCCGACTCCAGGAGACCAGTATTTTTAAGCATATACTCCAATTGTCTTCTACTGCTCTGTATGTGTCTATTGACAGAGAATTTGGGATCAAAGGGGGGTTTGTTTGGATCCCCTTCCTCTGACAGGGATTGAAGACCACGTCACACCACTGGGAGATTCAGGAAAGAGAATGGGTGAGGGAGTCTTTTACAGAGAATTGTGAATAACGCCAAAATAAAGACAGGATGCCGATTAAAGAGTGGCAAGGATCATGAGGCAGTGCAGGGAACCTGCAGAGGCCAAGTTGAGCAAAGCAGCAAATATGGAAGCCAGAGAACAGAGCCAGGGGGCAGTGAGACAACAAGACCAACATCAGTGGGGTCAAGAGCTACAGGGAAAGCTGTCCTAGGCAAATACTTGGGAAAAGGGCTTACATCCGCTGGTTCTTTGCTTACGAAGTGAGAGTGTGTGGCGGGACTGGCTAGTGAAGGCAAAGGAGCGACAAACCTGTAAGGTATAAACCGGTTCATCAGCAGCCACTCAGGAGGCTCTGACCTTCGACAAGTTTTATCCAGATGAAAGGGAATATAATCACTAGCATATACGGAATGCTTACTTTGCTCCATGCTAAGCTTTGAACATTAATTTAAAATACGGTACTTAATATTTGCAACAACAACGTCAAGTAGGTATAATTATCCCTGCTTTGCAACTCAGAGAACTGAGACAGAGGTTAAATAATTTGCCTAAGAACACATAGTAACTGGCAACACCGTAGTTTGAAGTTGGGTCTTTGTGCTTTCAGAACTCCGGGACTTCTCAAACTTGAGGTAATTAAGTATGCACATTCCTCTTCCCTGTCAGATATTCTGATTCAATAGTTCTGGGGTGGGGCCTGGGAATCTGCATTTTCACACGCATCCCAGGTGGTGTTGATACAGCAGCAGCTCAGGTCCCCATGCCAGACATACCAAAACACTACCCTACATGTCAGGAAAGGCCAGAAACAAGCCAAGTATGTTGGAAACAAGGGGGGAAATAAATTATAGGAAAAAATCCAGAAGAGGTTTTACTTGATAGTTTATGATAGTCCTGATAGTCCACTTATTTTTCTCCCAAAACGTGTGTTTGCTGTTGTTTGGAAATAGCCAAGAGTAACTGATCTGATAACTAGAAGGATCAAGCTTCCCTAGGAGCTTAGATCCTGCAGACCCCACTTCCTTGTTCCACCCCAGGCCAGGGCTACAGACAGATCTCCCATAAACATCCGGGAACTGTGTTCCACAAAGCTCTCAGGGCAGGAGCATTAGGCGTGGTCATTTCTCTGAGGTGAGAATCTCATTTCATTGGTTCTAACCAGAATGGAAAGAGAGTAAGGACTTACCTTTCCAGCTATTCTAAAGACCATTTTAAACAAAGGGACTAGTTCTCACAATTACCCACCAAGCAAAGTACACTGATAAAAATCACTGCTAGGTTTCCCCAACGTCACTATCATGCATGAAGTGGCATTTCTCTTACTTTGGTCAAACTCTTGAATTCCTGAATCAAGCTTGGGGGTGGAAATCCATCCATCTTACTCATGATGTGTTTTCTCATCTCAGGGTCAGACTTGCAGGGCTGATAACTTTCTTTTCAGCTAGATTTCCTTAAAGGGGTTGGGAGACAGGATTCCAGTGAAACCACAGGAGGCTGTAAACTAGTTTCATTGCAATTTTCATTTCTCCAAATGAGAGCAAAGGGGCCTCAAATTTGAATAACTCATAATCTACATCAGCTTGAAATGTTCTTGAGGATTTGTTTATTTCTTCCTAAAATTTCCTAAGTCTCTCTCCCCTTTCTGTGCTGCCCTTCCACTCCAGTGTGTCTGTTAAGAGCCTTTGTGGCCTCCACTGCAGGCCTCGGGCCAAGGGAAAACCGGATTCTTTTCATCTATTCAAGTGTGATCTGGGCCAGACAAGCCTGCTCCACAGGCAAGAGGCACAGAAAGTATTCTGTATTCAGCTTTCAGCTCCGCAGAGTGTATAGTGGGGGCCCTGCCCTCGGCAGAGCCAACACAGTGACCAGGGCCATGTGGCAGAGATGGGAGCGCTGTTTGCTCGGCCCCTCCCTTCATCTGGACAGGGCACCCTGGGAGAAAGAGCAGCAGGAAAAGGTGCATCCTGTTCCAACCACTTCCTCTAAATGCACTTCCAACTTTAAAAGGTACCTTCTTTTACCTCTCAAAGCAGCATTTTTTTTTATTTTTTTGAGATGCCAGGTAAATTTAGAGACCATTACACGGAGTTGATTAACACAACAATAATAAAGCTGGTACGTTAGCATGTGACTATCAAGTAGAGCTTCCTACCTGTCTCCCATACACAAGGAGTCAAAGTTTGAGGTGTATTAACAGGAGAAGGGAACTGGGTGAAAATAGAGATGGAGTATCTAAAGATACCTTCCTTTGTGTCAATTTATTAAAAATAGGCTTTTTTCTCTAGTGCTCTTTGAAAATTACATCTCAAACTAAGTAAGATGATGTTATGCAAAACAAAGGTGCCCACTGCTTCGTCTGTTATTCAACACTGCTCTAAACGTGCTTCATGAGAATAAAACAAGAACTACAAATACTGGCAAGGGGCAGCAAAAATATCGTTATTTGATTATATTATTGTATATCTCAAAAAACTATTAGAAATAATATAAGAATTCAGTAAGGTAGGAGGTTATAGGACAAATATACACACGAAGAAACTTTCTTACATTCCAAAAAATAACCAGTTAGAAAATAAAAATGGAAACAATTCCCAATAACAAAAAAATGATAAATTACCCAAGGATAAACTGAACACAAAATGTGTAGTATCTAAATGGAGGAAACTATAAAACTCTTAAGGGAAATTACAAAAAAGACTAGTTCTTGGGTAGCAAATCTCAGTACTGTAAGGACGTCAATTTTCCCCAACAAATCTAGAAATGGAATGAATTCCAATCAAAATCTCAAGATGTTTTTAGACGGAAACTAGGAAAAAATGATTCTGTTAAAGGATAATTTACAAAAAAGGTAACATCATAACTATTCAGCAAGTATAAAATGAACACGTCAAAGATCCTAATGAGGAAACTAGGAAGATGTTATGATTGATTCAGGGAACATTTGAAAAATTCTGTATATATAAGCAATTTAACAAAGAAATGTTAGGATAAGATTGTCAAGTTTGACCTTTTTTTTTTGTGAGGGAGATTGGCCCTGAGCTAACATCCACTGCCAATCTTCCTCTTTTTGCTTGAGCAAGGTTGGCCCTGAGCTAACGTCTATGTCAATATTCCTGTATTTTGTATGTGAGATGCCTCCACAGCATGGCCTGATGAGCCACGGTGTGTAGGTCCATGCCTGGCATCCAAACCCGTAAACCCCAGGCCACCAAAGCAGAGCTCACAAACTTAACTACCACATCACCGGCCAGCCTCTGATCTTTTTTTTTAGCTGACAATTCCAAAAAGGCCATAAATCTTAGGGATGATCTGTTTTACGAGGAGAAATTATTTGCATCTCTACCATACAAAAATCTAAATCTGGGACATTTAATCAATAGTAAACAATGAACTAAGTACATTTCCCTATAACCCTAAGGTGATGTGACATTAAAAGAATATGCTGCTCACCTTGCCTTATTTCCAGGATTCGGATGATTTTTCTGAAAATTCTGAAGGTCATTGAAAGCATAAACCTGAGAGGAATGAGGTAATTTTTGAAAAACAAAACAAAACAAAACAAAAACAAGGGAAGGGCAATTTGCCTTACCTGTTAAAATAAGGTCTATAATAAAGAGGAAGAGGGAGCCTTCCCTTGGTGAGATTCCTGGGGGTCTGACATCCATTTCACCACTTAGCTCTGCTTTGGAACTTGGGCCATGCCTGCTTGCTCGTGCATCTCTGTCAGAACTGCTGCCCTCAAAAAGCCTGGCTGTCCGCTCTGCCCTCCCCACATCCAGTCCCGCCGTTTCCAATCTGGCTGTCGCTAAAGCCCTGATCATTCTCACGCTTCAGCCCCGCTCTTTGTCTTTATCCACTACTGGCCTGATCCTGAAGGAGAGGAGGAGTGAATGACATTTCCTACAGTTGTCATGGTGTTTGTACTACATCCTTCACACCCAAGGAAGACTGTTATTTGGGGGAGGTATTTTGACATTCTTGCTGAAGCCTTTTCTTACATTTTGAGACCTGTAGCAAATTCCTTTCCATTTTCCTGTGTGCTGAGGAGTAAATTCATACACATCACTGATACACAAAGTGGTAGCATCTCCTTGGTTTTTTTTTCTTCTTTGCTCTCTTAACAGCCTTTTGGTCAAATGGTGTCCTGGAAGAATGTGAACTAAATGAAGTCAGAGAGCTGAGACTTCGACCTGGATAAAACCCTGGATGTGTTTTCTTATTTGTGAAAATTAAGATGATTCAACTCTTCAGATTCCCTTCTGCTCCGCTTCTATGACTACTGTTCTCCAGGCACAGGCTCTCCTCTGGTCTGCATGTTCAAAGGAAGGCATGTCGTGCGCGACTCTCAGACGCTCTTCTCCCTCCTTTACCTCTTGAACTTGCTTAATGCTGGCCGTGTCACTGTTGGCGGTTAGGTTAGGGATACCAGTCACTCAGCCCCTCCCTAGGGTTCTTGCTAATAGAATAAAAATCACCGAGTGGTCTGAATGGAGGTCAAAACTCTCTAGTAATAGCTACACAAAGAATTTATCCAATTCTTATTTAGACCCGGGTTGGTTTCTGACTGATGCAGAATCCTAGTTTAATCCATTATTTCCTTGCTAAATTAGTTAATCTCTTCTAAACGATAATTCCCAAATCTCTATTTAGCAGTCTTTCCTCTTGGAATACCACTTCAACATTCAGGAAGTTTAACATTCTTGGTAACAATGTGTGGTTGTAATAGATAGAGACACAGGCTTGTTTTCTGCAATTATAGCGCGTCAGATCTTTCCTCTTGGTCATTCGGTATCTTCTTCAGGAAAAAAAACAAAGGCTGTATCTCTACCTTGCCCAAATGTCTGTGAGAAGTAAAAGTTCAATCATTGCAATGCTTTGCCTGTGAGTCTGAAGAGGTTCCGACGATTGACTGAAATTTTCACTTTTCATTCAAGTGTTTTGTGCAAGTGGATAGAGCTGGAATTGGTTCAGTTTAGAATTGACCATGTAGGCAACACTCCTGCAGCTGTGTGAAAAGAGATCAAAGAACAATTGAAAACTTATGTGTATCTTGAAGGTTTGGATGGAAATATGCGATATTTAGCCTATCTATCTGGTAGTCCCTGCCTGACTTAGAACATGAATTAATACCCCCAGATTAACTCAGAGCAAGCATCTCATCTGGAGATACATTAGAATGTGCCAATGGAAATAAGATAATACTTATTTGTAGCAAATAAAATATTTATCCTTTGGCATCTTGCTTGAATGTTATTAATTGTTCCTAAAGACCTGCAAATTATTTTCAAGTATTTCAATTAGGTGATAAAAGTTTAGGACTATGTTTGACTCTACATATTTTAATTCATGTTTATGAATGTTTTTATATAATTCTGATTTTTTATAACAATCTTGATTCCCTTATAAATACTTTTTATCAAGCATCCTAATTGCTTTACTATTTAAAAAAATAATGGCATACCATACCTTGGCTATGGTACTAAAGTTTTCAACACTAAAAATGCAAGAATTCGAAATGGGGATTACACTGAGCACGTAAAGCAGAGTCCCAGCGTAAAGCCTGAACTGTGCTCCTACAGATTCAGACCCGTCTGGGCACGTGTGACGACCAGCAGCACAGGCTGTCCAGAGATCTACATGATGATGGAATCGAGGAGCTTGATTTAAAGAAAGAGATCTAGAAACTCTGAAGAGGGCAGCCAGCCCTATTCTGACACCACTGGGTCACTTAGAGTTTTTTCAAGTACCCGTGACAGAATATACTCAAAATTAGAGTAAACAATAGCCAGATGTTCAAAAGTAGTTAGTGTCCAGGATTGGTGGTGTGACTTGGAGCTGTGTCAAGGACCCAAGTGCTTCCCTTCGTTGTCTTTGCCATCCTCACCATGTCACTGATTCCGAGATGACTCAGCATTTCTAGGCAACATTTCCAGTGAAAAAGAAGAGACATTTGTTTCCATGTGTCCCTTTTTAATAGACAATCTTCCCAGTTGCTTTCCCCTCCAGATCTCTTTGGACAGTAATAGGCCACAAACCCATACCCTTGCTGTAAGCAAGACTTAGGAAAGCAAGTAATGTGGCATTTTGAGTCTTTATCGTTGTAGGAATTCTCTCCACCAGCAAGGAAGAAAGAATCCGCCACAACCCTCTGAACCATTGAGTGGTATCCCAAATCACCTACAGAAAGTTCATGAGATGAGAGAGAGGAGCAGAATGCCCAAGCTTGGTGTGGGGACACTAGAGGTCTGACCTGGAAGACCGTTAGGCTCGTCTCAAGAATAATCAGATTTTTTCCAACCTGGCTGGCTTTGAACCAGGGCAAGATTCATAAGGAGAAGAGGTTTGTTAAAGACAAATGAATGACAAGCAGGATTTGAGTTTGACTGCCTGTGATAAATAACACGGAAAAACAATAGTTGAACAAATTAGAGGTTTTATTTTTTTTCTTACATTACAAAGCGCCTAGAGGAAGATAGTTCAGAGTGGGTGTGGTAGCTCCATGATGGCATCAGAGACTGAGACTCCTTTTATTTTTCCATTCAGCCATCCTTAGAGTTTGTTGTCTCCATCTTCACAATATCAAAATGGTACCTATTCCACTCCTACCCCCAGGCATCAGGACTACATTCTAGGCAGGAAGAAGAAAGCACAAGGGGCAATGGTGGGTGCCAGCTGAGTTATTTCTCTTTAAAGAACATTGCTGAAAGTCTTACATGGTAATTTTGGCTTTCATTTTAATGGCAATAATTGCCACACGAAATTCCAGCTGCCAAACAGATTGGGAAATGTAGATTTATAGCTAGATCAATGCCATCCTGAATAATGTCAAAGTTCTGATTGTAAGAAAGAAGAAGAAAGTGAATTTTGGCTAAGCAACTAGTAATTTTTGTTATAATGTGGGGTTCTTATGTGAAAACCAAGAATGGAACATAGTATAGTGTAGCAGTGGTGGGAAAGAGTATTTCTCCCAATTCATTTAATTTTGGTGGATGGATTATGGGAAAGAGATAGGAAAAGGTCATTTTCTGCTAGGAGGCCTGGTTGTCCAGGGAATGAGCAGGTGGTTGTTGAAAGATCAATGATGACAGCACCCACTGGGAACAAACTAACACTCAGCAGAGAGTACCATAGATGCACTCGGGATCTGCCTGATACTTTTTAACTCAACAAACTCAGTAAAGATATGTATAACCAGGAGAGAGGGATTTTGCAAGACTACCTGGATTCATACTTTGCAGCTGTATTGCTTGTTATGTATTTCTTCTGTTGGTGGGATCTTTCGTAATCCTATAGAAGATTGACTTGAGGTGGTAGGTAAGACTGCCTAGGAGTATCTGATTTTCCCACAGGTGCTGGAAGAGTGTAAGTCAAATGAAGGCTGTGGTCCGAAATTAGTGACCTCCTGGAAGGATGAGGCTGACCAAACACTACACATTTCATTTGCCTGATCTCTCTTTTTGGAAACAACATAGAATGTAACAGAGAGTTAAACTGAATATACACAAGTCCCCAAAATGAGAGATATATAGTCAAAGTGAGAAGAGAGACGTAAGCTAGAATAATTAGAGAGGGCTTCATGGAGGAACTAGGTCTTTAATTGGACCTCACAAAATGGGAAGGATTTGGATGCTTAGAGCAGAGAACAGGGAGAACACTCTGTTGAGGGGCAGTGAAAACTCTGATCAAAAGGAAAGAAGCTGTTCAGGGAGAAAGTTCAGAGGGATATTTTTCTCCAGCAGGTTCTGGAACAATCTGAAAGTAATAAGAAACATAAGGGAGGATAAGAGAATGGGAGAGGTAAATCATTGGGTGAGGGGACCAGGAGGGCCATAACTCACACAAATCCTCACCTTCTTTTTGTTAATACTTCCAATTAGTTGTCCAATCATACAAAAACATCAGAAGAAAATCAGAAAATTAATTCAAAGAAAACTGGTGAATAATATCAGTGGGAGTATAAACAGGTACCAGCACTTGGAAAGCCATCTGGCAGTACTTAACAAAGTGAGTTGACATATGCGCTATGACACAGCAACTCCACATATATAGATATGATATATATAACACACATATATAAAATCACCCTAGTGTCCATAACTAGGGGAACAGATAAGTAAAATGCTAAGAATATGTACTATGGAATTATATGCTGCAGTTTGAAGCATTGAACTAGATATGTGTTTAATGACATGTATGGATATTAAAAACATAGTTTTGAGTTTAAAAAGTAAGGAAGATGAGGCTCGCACAGTGGTGTGGTGGTTAAGTTCATGCACTCTGCTTCGGCAGCCCAGGGTTTGCAGTTTTGGATCCCAGTGCAGACCTACACACCACTCATCAAGCCATGCTGTGGCAGCGTCCCACATACAAAATAAAGGAAGACTGCCACCAATGTTAGCTCAAGGACAACCTTCCTCAAGCAAAAAGAGGAAGATTGGCAACAGACATTAGCTCAGGGCCAATCTTCCTCACCAAAAAATAAATAAATAAAAAGTAAGGAAAAGAATGAGATGGAAGCACAGTACCACTTAAGTAAATTAAAAATACATACATAAGGGGGCTGCCCTGTGGCATAGCAGTTAAGTTAGTGAGCTCTGCTTCAGCAGTCCTGGGTTTGCAGATTGGGATCCCGGGTGTGGACCTACACACTGCTCATCAAGCCATGCCATGGTGGTGTCCCACATACAAAATAGAGGAAGATTGCCACGGATGTTAGCTCAGGGACAATCTTCCTCAAGCAAAAAGAGGAAGATTGGCAACAAATTTTAGCTCAGGGCCAATGTTCCTCACGCACACACACAGAAATACATATATATGGAACACTATAGCATTCACAAGAACTCATGGAGAAAGAGAATGAAAGTAGAGATTGAGGAGAAAGGGAAGAAATTGATTCATCAATGAAGAGAGGAGCCTTCATACACTGATGATCACGGCATGCGCTATGAAATCACCTCTCTACCTATGGTTTGCCCCCAGCTCTTCTCCCTGCAAAACAAACCTAGAGGGAAAGGACACATTCTTAGACCTCCAGATATTTTTAAGTGTGTGAATAGCACTAGAATATGTAATTCTGTCATATGTAAAACTGGGATAAAAAGAATCTCACAGCGTTGTCAAGAAAATTAAAGGAGATCATATATTAGATGTGCAAATGGAACCACGCCCAGACGTTAGTTGGTTGACTAGGCTCACTAGCTGACGAGGGGCACTGTGAATTTTATACCAATCTCATGGTGCTTGTGTTCAATACCTGCCTAAGTGAAATGATAAATCATTACATCATAGACTTTCAGAGTCAAGCAAATAGTCAAAGCCGTGTAGAGTATGCTAAAGCCTCAAATGCAAAGGTATACAGTCCCGCTTCCTGTTGACTTAGACTCTAGAGGGAAAATAATACAGCTGTTGATTTAGGCTTAGGGAAACTCATCTCCACCAATACTCTCCCGTACAGTAGTTTTAGCCCAACTCAGTGCCCCTTTCTGACTATTGCTCACAAGAGGAGGCAGTCCTGCCAATTCAGTGATTACCAGGCAGCATGAGCCGGGTGGTGAAGGCTGATGTAGCCAACTAACACCGCAGGGAGGAGGAGACTGGCCAAAGTATAATGACTAAACTGGCGTTTGGTCAGATGATGGAGATTTTGCTGGCCTTTGGTCAAAGGTCTGGCACTGTACTCTTAGGTCTTTAGGAAACAATGTCTTGCCATAGTACAATCTGAAAAAGTAATTTAGGGCAGTCTGTTGGGGGTGAGGTATTGTTTGTACCCAAGTTTACAAAGATTAGAGGTCTGAGAAGCATTATAGTGTTCTCTCTATTACAAGTACACAAACAGTTCAGAACATAATCCAAGGCCTCTTAAAATTGAAGTGAAATGTGACCAAAATATTGTTTACTGCAAAACTACTGTCCATGCAAGAGGAAAGCACTTTATCTTTCCACCCTATAAAGGAACTTTTTAAATATCTTATCTATCCTCTACAGTACATTACTCATAAAATTTGTGAATCATCTACTCCTTAGCCTCAAAAAGGTGGGGAATCTTAAAGGATCAGATAAACTAAAAGAATTCTCACTTATCTACTATAGATGAAGTCTGACTAAAGTTCAGGACTGCACTAGATGATCTCTCAAAAATCTCTCCAGATCTAAGTTAAAAGATTGTTTACTGACTGAACAGGGAACAAATTTAGGGTTGTAAGAGATCTTAGAGATCTTCCAGCCCAATGTCTTCTCTTTATCTTTGTAGAAATTATATCTCTGTAGAAACTTGCCCAATGTTGAGCAGCCAGCTCATTTCTATTCAATACATGTTTATTGAATACCCATTACATTCCAGGCATCCTATTGAATACTAGGAATACAGATAGGGTGTATAATAACAAAGTATGGCGTATTAGTTAAGAACGCACACTAGAGCCAGACTCCCTGAATCCCATTTTAGTTTCACTACTTACTGGCCGTGTGACCTTGGGCAAGTCACTTAACCTCTCTATGCTTCAGTTTTATTATCTGTAAAATCAGGTAATAAGAGAATATAACATGGGATTGTCATAAAACTCAAAAGCGTCAATATACTTAATGCACATAGGACAGAACAGTGCCTGGCCATAGTAAGGGCTCTGTTAAGTATTTGTTAATTAAAATACTAGGATTCTGCTCTCTAGAACTCTCCATTGTTTGTTTAGACAGACAGCCCAGCACCTGCGGGAAGTGCAGCACTAGTCAATCTAGTTAATGTTTGGTGTGGTTTGAGGGCACGGACTTGTCTAATTCACCAGTGAGGCCTCCCGCTCCGTGCCTGGTACAGCGCCTGCCACACGTACTGAGAATGATAGACACTCTCAGTATTTGCCAAATGAGTGAATAAATGGACCACAAAACTGAAGAGTCAAGGAACAGGCATCCTGAGAAGCAAATTTTTCAACTGCACCTTAAAGAACAAGAAAGAAGAACAGAATTTCTTCATATAGAGAAGGGATGAGGGATTCTACACAGTTGAAGTGACAAAGCAAAGACACAGGAGTGTGAAGGTGACTGGCTTTCTTCTCCTATATATAACCTACTCTTCTCACTTCCTTCATCTGAGAGATTTAGGAATTCAACCTATGTGTGCCACAGAATCTGCAGCTTTCAACTCCTGATGTATTATATCGCACCATTCTGATGAAATCAGGTGCTAATTAAGATGCTCAGGGGACTGTCTGCTGCTCTCTCCCCTAGCACATGCTCATTCCAAAGGAGTGGCTAATTTCAGAAGTCCAGCAGGGATTAAAGCATAGAATGCGTGTTTACTTAGCCCATCTGTTCATTACGAGAGTTTGATTGCATCTGATTATTGATGTGATTGATGGATCCTCCTCCATGAGGGCCTGAGGGAGTTTTATACTTACATTCAATTAAACTGCCTGGGATTGGATTATTTACTTTTGAAAAATTTTGACATTTATTAGTCACCTGGTGGTTCTTATGACTGAGATATCTGGTGGTCCCTCAATATCCATTCTCTGCTTCTTCTGTAGCAATAGCATCCTTGATTTTTATCTAGGCACATGCACGCTGAAGATAAAGACTACATTTCCCAGCCTCCCTTGCATCAGTAAGTGGGCAAGTGACTAAGCAGATATGGTATGTTCAATTTCTCTAAAAAAGCATTTTAAAAGAGTGATATTTTCTTCTCCTTCATTATATCCTCTCATCTGGATGGAATGTAGATGTGATTGCTAGAGTTAAAGCAGCCGTTTGGACCTTGTGAGATGAGCTTGGGATTGGAAAAAATGCTCAGGGCAACAAGTAGAAAAAATCTGGGCTTCTGACACTTCATGGAGTACCATATGGGAATACCTATCTCCAGACTTTCATATGAGAGTGAAATAAACTGCTGCTTGTTTAAGCTTCTGTTAGTTTGAGCTTGTTTTTGTTTCTTCCAGCCACACCTAATCCTAACTCAAACAGCTTCTTCTTGTACCCATCCTGACATCCCCTCTGCCCCCTCCAATTCAGTTATTACTACTCAGAGAATAAAAACTAAGATTTCCCAAGCAAATGAGAATAATAATTACAATGATAATAATTAGGAGGATGAATACATTTTACTTCTTTCTTTCCCATCCAAAAATATCACCTCGGGAATTTCATGGCCACTTTAATTTGTCGGGGGGGAAGGGAAGATTGGACCTGAGCTAACATCTGTTGCCAATCTTCCTCTTTTATTTTTTTCCTTCCCCAAACCCCCAGTACATAGTTGTATATTCTAGTTGTAGGTCCTCTTGGTTGTGCTATGTGGGACGCTGCCTCAGCATGGCCTGATGAGCGGTGCTGGGTCCACGCCCACGATCCAAACTGGCAAACCCCGGGCCACCGAAACAGAGAACACAGACCTAACCAGTCAGCCACAGGGCTGGCCCTGCTTTAATTATTTTGGGATAGTCTCATTTACATTCTATGAATGTAGATGATTAAGAGTCAACCTGTGAGTGGGGGGAAGTAAAGGATAAAATATGTAAAAAAGGAGCAGAAATGTTACTGAAGCCGTTTCAGTAGAAGAAGATAGACTCTCCCAACAGCGTGTAAATTATAATACAGTCATAATGCAATGCTATGCAATGATTAAAGACTGTGCTCTACAATAATATTTATTGCTTTGGGGAATTGAACAGGGTATTTTTTCAAATAAGAAAGTAGATTCTGGGGCCAGCCAGGTGGCATAGTGGTTAAAGTTCCACACGCTCCACTTTGGCGGCCTTGGTTTGTGAGTCCAGATCCCGGGTGTGGACCCACTTCACTCATCCCACATACAAAGGAGAGGAAGTTTGTCCTGGATGTTAGCTCTGTGCAAAGCTCCTCACTCACACACACGCAAGGTAGATTCCAGAACAATATGTAAATATATAATTCTGTACTTCGAAAAATACATGAAGTATAGACACGAAAATGCTAACAGTGCTTATCTCTGGCTAACAGGATTATAGATGATTTTTACTTTCTTCTCTTTTGTTATTTGAATTTTATAATTTTCCATAATAAACACGTGATTTGTATAAATTTCAAGTTATTTAAAAAGCACTTCTTGGGTGGTGGCAGAAGCCAGAATAAATTCCCACATGTGGTTAAGGTTTCTATAGTGCATTAGTCAGAGTCATGTTAAGCTGTGCTGTGATGACAAACAACTCGAAAATCTCAGTGACTTCACACACCAAAGGTGTATTTCTTAGTCACGTAAAATCCAACATGAGTCAGCAGGAACACCTCTCCATCGAATGGCTCTGGGATTCCTCTCAACATGTGCCTGTCACGGTCACTGCTGGGGAAAAGAGGCATGGAGAAGACACTTTCGTGAACAGTGTATTGATCAGAACCCACACGTAGCCCTCACCTAACTCTAAGGCCAGGAAGTCAGGGGGAGTATATGCGATATCTGGTGACCACTGCACTGTCTGCCACATACATATGTGATGATTATTTTTCTCATGCAAGAATCAAAATTTATAGTATGACAAGTAAATAACTGACTTTAGGACTGATTTTTAAAAATACACACATGACAGAATATATGGTTGCAAGCTTGCTACAGTTTTTAAAGTGGTCAGCAATGGACATGTCTGTGAGGAAGGGAGAGGAAATTGGGAAAGGATAAGGCTGAGATGAAAGGTGTTCTCTTCTCCCTCCTAGCTCTTCAGTGCATAAAGGTAAGCCTCAATCATAGTTGGAGCGGAGAGAGGGAAGACAAGACTGAGACATGAAAGGACTGGACAGGAAAAGGAATGAGGAAAAGACATACAACATGGACTTCTCCCCTGAGACAGTGGGAATACCAGGCAGAAGGATGAGCTGGCCAGAAGCTGGGGAGGAGAGCCAGGTCCAAATAGGATGGAAAAAGTTAGGAAGACTGCCATATTTGGGCAGTGCCAAAGGCAGGATTTAAGTCAGAATAGAAAGCCAAGAAGGTGGGGTGGAGATGAAAGTGAGATTTGAGCAAGTTGCTTCAAATGTGTGCTATCATTTGAGTCTTTCTCTCAAGAAACTGCTGGCTGTGATGTGTAGGCAGTTTGATTTAAATGGCCATGGGCAAGACAGACAACAGAAACCAACTCGGCAGTACCATTGCCCACAAGGAGAGCCTGCAGTCTCAATTAGGGAGAAGAGTTTTGAGGAAAACTTAAGGCTGAACCTGGCTTCATTCCAGACATAGAATCAGGCAAGCTGCGGAGACATAGTGGAGACGGATGGTTGACATCAGGAAGGCAGCAGTTATTCCAAGTGATCTGAATGGTTGGATCAGGACCCCAGCAAGTAGCTGGGTATAGTGAGAGCTGAGTTCAGTTCCTCAAAAGGTTCTGGCAAGAGATACTGTGACTGGGGTCCTACTAAGGGACAGGGCTTCACAACAGGGTCACTCCAGAAGGAGAACTGGAATACAAATGAGAAAAACGAGGAAAATAGTCATGGTGGGCAAGGATAAAGGAGGAAGAGAGATTACAGCTTTGCGGGCATATGGTTACGGGGCCTCACCTCTGGTAGAGTGAATACCAGAACTAGGACAGAAAGATCGACAAGTGAGGCAGTTTCTCTCTTGCCCAACTTGGTCTGCATTGGCTTGGGAATGGAATAGAGTTGAGCCTACGGACAGAAGGCATCAGTGCCTGATGCAGTTTTGGTGAGGCCGGACTCAGATCTCCTAACAGAACTTGGACATCAGTCCAGAAAGGCTTTTCCAAGATAGCCTTGTAAAGAGCTACGTGGCTCTTCCACCCACCCTTTCCTACGGGCCGTAGCAATGTCCAGGTGGGTAGGTATCAGCAGTTACTGACACAGAGAAGTAGGATGGGAGAAAACACCTAGACTGACCACATTATCATTAATTATCAAGCTATTGTTATCGGTTTAGAGCACTGTGGGTGAAAACCCCAAATCCCATGTTTTGTCTCCTTGAAAGATATTTTAAAACAGAGAGAACATTTTAAATAAAAGTTTGAACTTTTTATCCTTTTAGCTAAGTACATTTCTGGAGCGTGGATGCTTGGGTTTGAGTGTTCGGGGACAGCATGGTGCAGAGAATTAGGACTTCAAGACCCTGGATTCTAATATGGTTCTACGGAGGACCAAATAAACCAGTGAGAAGGGATGTGTTTTAAATGTCTCAAGGTAATTGAAAAATGAGGAGTGTGTGCGTATCTACCCATCTAGCAACTTTGCAAGCTTGGATTAGGGTGACACAGATGAGGTGCCTAGGGTGTAAAATTTAAAGGGGTGCTCACTCTCAGGGTCATACAAGTGCCCTGCTGGCTGGAATAAGAACTATGTACAGCAAGACCGGGGAGCCTTTCAGAAGAAGTGCCCCTGCCTGGTAGTCAGGGAATAAGAGGCGTAGGCGGGGATCTTCTGGAATGGTCAGATTTTTGAAAGTAACCCTTCCAGAAGCTGCTGAGAATACAGTTTTTGAGAGGCTGAGAGAAGCCCAGTAGACTGAGTCCGTGTGGTTTGGCCCCCTGGCAGCAGATTAAGAGATGCCAGTAAGGACCCGAGGGGTCAGGTTCAGCCTACGTTCTTGACCAAGAAAACTCCCTCCGCATCTGAGCTTCCACACCATCACTGGCCGTAGGGATGATCGGCACTCCTCACTGCCTCACGTCCTCTATGATCCCAAGTGAAATATTTCCCTTGGGACTGCAAAGGGTTTCTGTGTTTTGGAAGCCGCTTTGCCGATGTGATAGGAGGGCTGGCAAAGCAAGTCAGGCTGGGTCCTTAAGCCTTTATCAGCTAATGCCTTATCAGTCATGCCGTATCTGTTAACACCTCTATAGGAATTAATTAGCTGGATGTCAGCTGACATTAAGAACAGGTCAGAAGAGTAAGAGGAAATAGTTGGAGAAAGGTTCTTTGCAGTGACAGTTACGAGCATCACAATGTACTCTTTGCAGATTTGCTTACATTGGTCCTGAATATGCCGCTGAAAGTAGTTTACTCTCCCACTTCCAACCTATGGGGACAATAGGAGGCCTGTGCTTAATTGTCAAATGGTGTTATCTCATTGTCATTGTAATTTGTGGATGCCCCAAATTACCCATTTTCCTGATCCAAAAGATATCCTAAAAATCAAGACAAGACGTGTCAGATGGCATTTATTAAATGTCCCTATCCTCAAAGGGACTAGGCGCTGGGAGAAATGGGAAAATATATATCGGAGAAAGAGAATGTCTGAAGAATTTACATTCTAGGATTCAGATTCAACTAATATTTACCAAGCTCCCACTCTGTGCCACTTACATATCAGCTCATTTTTAAAAAGCCCTGCAATATAATTATTATTATCCCGATTTTTATTCCCGGGACATTCAAGTCCAAGCCCAGTGCTGAATCTACTATGTTACGGGCGGGGGAAGTAAATACAGTAAGTACATAGAAGCTAGAAATACATAAACATTTTCATGAGTCACTCACACAGTTTGAGACAGTCATAATTAAGTGTCACATATTTAGGAAGAGGGGTGGCAAAGATAAAAGCTGGGAGACAGGAACTGACTGAAGGGTTTGATAGATCGAAGCAAGGTGGAGCTCCTCTGAGGCTTCCTGGATGAGGTGAGGGTGGAGCCGATTATCCAGAGGGAAAGGCTGTGGTGTGGTGGAGAGGTGATGGGGGCAGGAACAGCCTGCTGTCTGAAATAACAGAGGGAATGAGTCAGTCAGTGACATCCTTTTAATATGAGGTTAAGGGTGGGTGCTACCAGCCTCCTGGATGCAGGTAACCAAGGGACTCACCTGCAGCCGGAGCTAAACTGCATCCCCATCAGCCTCCTGTGGCGGTGACACTGAGTTGCACAGACATCGGTGTGCTAATTCCAGCCAGACTGGCAGACAGCAGGGGCTCTGTCTGGGGGAGGAAAGGCACGAGAGCTGGGGACGACACATTCAGAAGGAGGGAAATAAGCTCTGAGCTATTTTTAGTGCCACATCTCTCTGCAGCACGGACTTAAGGCACACGTGTGCCTGTGAATTCATCAGATGGCAATATATGTATGCACTGCTCTCTAACGGCCTTTCCACCCAGAAGATTCCTTTCTACACCCTGACCTGTGGTGGCATCATTTCCTACTGCCTGTCGTGTACTGATGCTGTGCTGGTCACCTTCCTAAGGCCTCTGCGGAAGAAATGTACAGGAAAACAGCAGCCATTGAGGAATCAGCAGTTTTTGACATCAGAGGAAAAGAAAGTTTCTTGATTTCCCAACTTTTAACAAGTGCCAAATATAAGCTCAGCTTGGTTGGAAATATAAGCACAATGGAATCCAGTAGAACCTTAAACGAAGCCACAGACGATTTTCCCTGAGCCGCACTGGAAACTCTACACCCTCACAACACCTAAGAGCTTTCCCACCAATAAAACTTGTTTGCAGAGCATTACATCATTAGAAAACTCTCTGACTGGCTGAGTCTATCCTCAAGGAAAGTCCCATTTCTGGCAACAAATCTTTTCCAAAAGGCTTTTCAGGCATCAGACACCATATTTAGCTTCCCCTTTTAGTGCAATACTTCAGTGCAATGGTTCGCATGTAGGTCCTTTAGGAGGCGGCTTCTGCTAGAAATTCTGGCAAAACTCTGAAGTTGCTTTTCCCTGAGTGTCTTAGTGCTGGCCCCTGTACTGGTGGTCCCCTACATTGGGAGGTGGAAAACTGCAAAAAGATTTAATGAGGAAACTTGCTGCTCCTTCTGTCACTAGCTTCCAGATTAGACATGGTAACGGTGATTTTGAACCTCAGCCAGGGAGTGTCATAACAGAGGCTACTGTGAAACCAAAGTACAGGAGCCCAGGGAGCAGGGCAAGTCTTCAAGTTAGAGATGCTTATTAATTGCTTGCATGCAATGCTATTAGGCCGGGCAGGTGGGCCCCTGCCTTCAAAGAAAATACAAATATACATTCAGGCTGCCTTTCGCATGATGGCTTGATGTCACATGAGTAAATGGAAAGAAGAAGCTGAAATGCTAGGACAGCAGAGCAAGTCATACACGTTTTCCAATATATAAAAAGGAATCAGAAGGGGTTTTACCGATTGGTCTTTGGCTGGGAAATACGTAAAAGGGAGTATAACCCCTCTGCTCCCACCATGTTCCCCTCCTCCCCCGAGCTTTTCTTCTGCCCTACTTAGTTCCTTTTCATCTACACTAACTCTCAGGTGGAAGCGGCAGCTTGAAAACAGGTAGACAGGTGAGAATCATGTGGCACTGCTGCTACTACTGCTTTCTTACTCCTTCTTCCCCATGTCTCCTTTCTTTCCCCTTTTGCTCTTTCTTTCTTTCTCTTCCTCTCTTTTTCTTTCTTTCTCTCTCTCTCTTTCTCTGTCTCTCTCTTTCTTTCAATACAAATCCACCTCCTTGGTTCCCCCTTAGAGAACACCCCTCTTTCCTCCAGATGGATTGCCACCTAATTCCGATGGTGGCCAAGAAAAAGGCTTTGCTAGAGGAGATCCTCAGGGGCCAGGATGGGTGGGGCCTGTTTCCCAGGAGACCTGACCGTCCTATTTGGATCTGGATGGCACATTTCCTACAGGTCTGTTTCTAGGTAACCATAGCACCTTGTGGATGGGCCTTTAATCCAGGTAATACCTTCCCAACACCTAGCGTCTAAAGGGAGAAAAAGGAGGCCGTAAATCTTCCCCTAGAAAACAGGAGATGGATTACATCACTATGGGTAAAGTGAGGGTAAGGTGTGCATTTTAATATGTATAAGTCTTTCTATCTTCATGATTTTGGTTTCAGAGGAATGATGATAATAATAGTAGGAGCTTCCTGTGAAAGAGAAGAACACTTGGGAGGTGGGTAAAAAAATGGACGGAATCACAGGGACAAAGTGAGCCCGGGTGGCTGCTGGGACCACCTGAATTCCAGGGTCTGAGAGAGCAGCAGGTGTACAGCGAATTCAGCCCCCAATATCTGGAGAGGGGCTCTGGGTTCTGGTCAGGCCTTGTTCTTTTAAACTGAACAATCGGAGATGGCGCCAGGCAGCCAGCCTTGGGCAGAAGAACTGTCACCTAGTCTTATTCCCAGCCTTCATCCTGGACCATTCTCTACCTTCTGACTTACTTCCCGTGTCCTGACCTGCTCCTCCTCCCACAAGCTCCTGCCTTCCTATCCTGTGACGAACCTCAGGTTCATTGCTGTGATCTGCTGCTCCAGGACTGATCTCAGCTTGCCTCTGTCAGCACAGCCACTGGCCCTTTAAAGGCGGTCAGCCCAGCAGGCCCAGGCTGGCACAGAGAAGCCTGTGGCAGACAATAGTGTTTATTCCAGGCAATTGTCCCAGACTGGTTACTCCCTGCTCACTCCCCACCTGCTGCTGTGTGCTGTCTTCTTTCCCACCATCTGAATTCACCCTCCCCAAGCATTGGCTAAGAGTATCCCTCTCCCAGCCCCACCCGAATAACCCGAGCCCCTCTGCTGGGGGAGGGGAGTGTAGACAGCAGGTCAGATGTGATCCATAGCTGCTCTCTCTGGCCTGTCCAGGTAACAAGTGCCCGGGCTCAGGGCAGTCTCAGGGCTCCGCCCAGCACTAACCTGCTCTGCCAGGTTTGCCTCAGCCCCTTCTGAACACAAAGGGCAAGGCTTCAAAGCAGCGAAAGACTGGCACTGCTGGTTACTGCAGAGAGGAAGAGAGTGGGCGAGGCGGTTCCACTGCCCAGCTCACAGGCTCTTGCCATCCTTTTGCCCTGCCTGCTCTGCAATTGCAGAGTTTCCTGACCCTGAAGAGAGGACCTGCTGGTCCGAGTCCAAGGCACGGTCTCTGGAAACCACGCTGCAGCTAGCTCAGAGAGCTGGGCTGTGGCCTCACTCCACGAGGTGGGACTTCCAGGGACCAAGGTCCCTGAGCCCCAGCACCCGGGCCCTGGCTCCTCACCCTTCTCACCCTCCCCGGCCATCCCTCTCCACCAGCCTCTCTGGCCTCATTGAGATTCCCTTCCTTCCCAGTGATGATTATTTTTAATCATATGGACTCAGAGATAAAGGAAGAGCAAGGGCAGAGAAAGCTGGAGGGGTGGGGAGTTAAGGGCAGCATCAGAATGGAATGTCAAAGTTTGTCATTAAACCTCCAGGATGGAGGGCACTTTTCTGGGGGGGAGACAGGGTCTCACTTCAAGTTTTTCTGAAGGTTGATTATTTCCATCCCACCCACAGCAAGACCGGAGCTTCCATCCTATGACGTGGTGAAGATGGGAGAGGGAAGGAAGGATAGGACGGACAAAATTCTTGCTGCACTTTCAAGGCACGGTTGTCCCTCATGTCATCTAAGCCTCCTGAGCATAGAGAGCGCATCTTGGAGAGCCAGGAGGCTGTGCGACAGTGGAATGAGACCACTTAGCATCTGCGTGACTGAGTTAGTCATCCAAGTGCCATGAACTTCAGTTTCCTCATATGTAAGGACAAATAATAATAACTACTTTACAGGGCTCTGGGGACTATGTTTAAGATACATCAAAACCCTGCCACATCGTACAGACAATAAAAAGTAGCTATTATGATCAGGCTTAAGTTTCCTCAGCTGTAAAATAGGGATAATAAATACCCATCTAACTGAGTTGTTCTAAAGATTAGCCAAGTTCATATTTATAACGTTCTTAGAAAGGTGGTTAGAACATGGTAAGCTCTGTCCAGGTGTTATTAAATAAAATTAACCTTGCTGTCATTTTCCACAATACCTGGACGTTGCCTTGCCCAGGCAGGTGCTTTTGTAAACGTTGCTGACCTTAGTCTACTGCACACAGAGGCTCAGGAAAGAGACAGGCAGGACACTCACAGAGGCGGCTGCTGGGTAGAGCAGGCTTGTTTCTGTTTTGTTCTCTCTGAGTTTATTCTTCTGTTACTGATGCCACAATCTGCACCCATCTCCATCATCCCTCCCCTCTATGCTCTCTGCTCGGTACTTCCTCTTTCAAGAAAGGAACAGCAACTGATTCCAAAACTCCTCAGAGTCGCTAAGGAAGTGTGTGAGCAGACACCACAGCTCTGCCTGCACTTTTCGTTTCTCTCTCCCAGGGTCCAGCTTCCATGTGAATTACCGTTTTGTGATCTCTAATTAAAAGACCCGGAGCTTCCACTAAATGTAGTGTCTAATCCTAATTAAGTACATATTTATTAAATTTGTCTGAGAAATTCAAATGCATGTTCCAGAGTATAAAGTCCGGCAAGGAAATAAAGCCACCAGAAACAATGTTAGAACAGTCCAGTTAGTCACTCTATTGACTTTCTTCTCAACTCATTGAGTGCCCTATTCATTTTTAAGATAACATTTATTGTGTATTTACAAGGTATCAGGTACTCTCTAAATTCTTACATGCTTCCCCCATTCCCATTGCAGCCTCAGATCACCTCTAGATGGTAACTATTATGACGTCTACTTTACAGATGAGGAAACTGAAGGTTAGAAAAGTTAAATAACTCATCCCAGGTCACACAACCAGTAAGTGATAGAGACAGTCCTTACAGCTGCCTTCCAAGCTCACGCTCACTAGACCATATCCATAGGCACCAGCAAGTTCCTATAGACGTTACACTTGATTGTTCTCTTGGCCTTCTCAAATCTGCTCTTTAAAATGTATAGGTGTCTTTTCTGACATTTGACATTTTTGATTGGCAAAGAAAATGTGTGCATAACTTTCTTGTAAATGAACGGTCTTTTGCATCACCCTTCTTTTTACATCCAGAAAGCTGTACCCCCTCAGCAGTGCCAGCCCCTTCCTACTCTCAGCTCAATGACATGTCACTGACTCTAAGAGTTTTAACAAAAGAACTGGAACAGGAAGGGTTTTTAAACAGGCTGTGCCTTTCTTTAAATAATTAAAGAAGATGCTATCGGGGAGATCAGGTTTTTATTAGCTCTTCTCAAGTTCGCTGTCATTTACTTTTGTCCAAGGCTGGATTGAAGGTTGGGGTGAAGGGTGGATATAGAAAATGCCCTAGTTTGGACAGAGCATTGGGGAGCACATTGTGGAGTCTGGCCATTCACGTTGCGTCTTGATTCCCTGCCAGCGGAATAGAGGGTGGGCTTGAATGGCAGGTTACGGTTCTTTGGAAACGAATTTAGAGGAAATGAATGAACGAGGTAATGAATGAAATACTTGTTGAATTCCAACAATAGTGGGCAGGAAGGCTTCGAGAACACTAGCTCCGGGCCCTTAAAGGGTGCAGAGCAACCAGACCAATGGAAAATAAGCACCAGGCACACAATTTCTAAACCAGGGACGTGGGAACACAACTCCCATTCGAATGTTTATTCTAAATCGCCATCTCAGCAACACGTCCTCTGCAATTTCACTCTCTTGGTGGAATAAGCAGGGTGGGAGCCCACCCCACACAGCAGAGTGTCTCACAGCAGCCTGTAGGACAATAAGAAGGAAATTGGTTTTCCGGGAAGCAATTTCTCTGTCAGCAGAGTGGGTCTGCATTTGCATAGAGGAGAGGTTGGGCTGACAGTCGGAAGGAATCCATCTGCTGCTTAGAGTCCTGATCTGGAAAGCTGCAGTGTTGACAGGACACGATGAAATGCACTTTTTAATACAGGAAGGAGTGTTGATCCAGAGACTGGAGGCCTCCAGGCCAAAGGACGTGGCTGGAAGTGGACTCACCTGAGCCCTTGACCTGATTCTTTCATCTCTCTTCTTTTCTCTTACTAAGTATAAAATGAGGTCAAACAGTACATGAAGCAAGGGTTAGGGGCAAATCGAAGATTGAGTAATAAATATTTATAGTGACTAGCTCATTGCAAGGCTTACGTAGATCCTTATTAAGTACTTGTCAGTTCGACTTGTTTCCTTAATTTATACTAGAATTTAGAAAGCCAGAGGGGTCATTAGCTAATATCTTGTCATTTTTAATGTCCTGTTTCTGGGAGAGGGAAGAAAAAGAAAACCCTAGAAAATAACATCTACTTTCCACAGAATGCGACCCTCCTATTGGAGCAGTGCTCTGAGTCCCCCCGAGTCCTTTTGCCTCGCTGCCCAGGCCAGCAAGACCTCAAGACCCTGAGCTTTATCCGGCTTCAAACGTGACTTCTCTGGGGTTTGGGGGACAATCGCACCCAATCTGGATTAAAGCAGGCACTGTGGGGTTAGGTCAGTCCACTTGAGGAAAAGCAGGCTGGAACAATGGCCCCTTCTTGTCCTCCCCCACCCACACCCTGTTGACTCAACCTTCAGAGTTGAGAAAACAGAAAACATTCCTGCCTACGACCTCCGGCAAGGCATTTAGCCTCGCTGGCCTTCGGTTGCCTCAATGACGAAGTAAGGGAGATTGGATTGGATGATCTCTAAGAACCACAGCCATAAATCTCTTTTTCTGGGGCAGCACCAATTCAAATAATCCATTTTCTGTCCCTATAAGTGCACTTGGGTTTGTCAGGCTAAATGTCCTAGTTTTGGATTCTGAAAATATGGTCACTGTATTTATAAGATCACTTTCAGCACTGACATTCTATACCACTAGGATTCTAAGTAGGTAATAGCCTTAAGTGACTGTTCTAATTACCAGCAATATGACCTTGGGCAAGTCGGTTAACCTCGCTGGGATTCAGGCCCTTATCTGTAAAGTTAGGGATAATAAAATCTTATCTCTAGGCAGGGAGCCCGACTAGATAGAGATCCCTCTTGCTAAAGATTTATGATTCAATGACTTGGGGCCCATCTGCTTGACCAAAGGCATAGTTGGACCCCTGGATGTTTAAAAGAGTCTACAGACTGTTCCCCAAACGGTTGAGCAGAAGCATCAATGATGTCCCTGAGGACGATGTCCATTTGCAACCTGGAGAAGAACCAGGAGCACAATCCCTGCTGCTTGCTGTGGAGAAAGGAATTTTCACGGTGAAATATCAGTGGCCTCTTAAGCAAAGCTTCCTGTGTAATCTCTCTTTTAGGAACAGAGGAAACCCTCTCAGGAATTCACTCCAAGGTCCTGGGAATGTCAAAGTATTGCCTCTCCTTCCCTCCAGTAGTTCCATTATCAAAGAAGATTCGAGAGAGAGAGAGAGACATCAGGGGAATTGTGGGACTCTACATCTGGGTCCAGTAACAAGCTGTGTGATGCTGGACAAATCACATAATCTCCCTGGATCCAGTTTCCTCAAATGAAAACTTAGAATGTCTGCTTACATGAGATCCAGGATCTCCCGTTGGGCTATGGACTATGGGCTATGGAGGGCTGTGGACTCTCAGAGGTGGATTTCAGGCATCAACAGGGATGTTTGGGGGCAAAGGGAACTCCTTTCCCCTTCGAATCATCAGTAGGCAGCCATGTCTCCCGCTGACCTTCCAGGCTGTCAGTGGAGCAGATTTTTTTTGAGATGTGTCTTTTGATGCACCTTTATTCATCCCTCCATCCAGGTGTCTAATTCCTAGCACTATGCCTAGCACATGACACATGCCTCCTAGTAACTTAGGTTTCTGTTAAAAAGAAAAATAATAGGATGCTTTGTAAATATTCCTAGTTGACTCTTCATTTGGTAAAGACAAAGCTGTCAGTTGTGTGCAGAACAGGGTTTAGGTTGAGACACTGGGAGCGAGGCAGCCGGGCCAGGAGGCTGCTGTGCTAATGCCTATATGAGGCGACGACAGCTGAGAGTGGCATGTGGTTTTTGAGCCTGAGCGCTGGCATTGATTCTTGGTTCTTCTTTCTCCCTTATTCCTCACACCTCATCCAGCACCAGTTCCTGTGGAGTCTTCTTCCTGGATCATCCTCAAATCTGTCCACTTGTCTGCACCTTCCCTGCCTCCGCCTCAGTTCAGGACACCCCGAGGGCTCCCCTAGGAGCTCACCTGCATCAGCCTCCTCACAGGTTCTCTGCATTTAATCTGCCCCCTTCTGGTCCATTTAAAAACAATTATGGAATATTGTGAGCACAGAGAAAAGTTTAGAGCATAGCATAGAAATGCTCAGGAGAAGCAGTAAGGCTCACTTTGGAAATATTACTTTAGGAATAAACGGTTTAAGCTCCAATCTTGGTCCTACCACTTTCTAACTAGGTAAGATTGGGCAAATTCCTTGATCTCTCTGTGCCTTAAATGAATTTCCTCATTTATTAAGTAGAGATGATGAGAGCAATGTACTGACCTTATAGGGTTGTGAGAACGCAATTAATGTATTCATTTACGTGCTGTGTTAGCCTTATTCTCTATCCTTCTCTGATTTTGTCAAACTTAACCCAATCTATTTTTCACTCTTTCTGTGGAAAGAGCTATCAACGGCACAAATCTAATCCCATCAGGCACCTTCCTAAATCCACTACTGGCTCCCTATTGCCCCCAGGACAAAGTCTGAATTCCTTAGCAGGGCTTCCTAGAGCCTCCCAGGTCTGGTCAAGCTCATTCCCCACTTGCAGAGGAATGAGCCAGGGGGAGGGAGGGCATTCCAGGCTGGGAAGGCTTCCTGAGAAAGTAGAACGAGGCAGGAGGATTGCGGAGGCACACAGGGTGGTGGCTGCGGAGTTGTGCTTCTGCAGCTGGACTGCGGGAGTTCATATGGGGCTCTGCCACTTATGAGCCATATGGGGGTGGGCTAGTTACTGAACTTCTCTATATCTCAGTTTTCCCACTTGTCAAATTTTAAAAGAATGAACCTACTTCATGAGGCCATGGGGAAGATTGAATGAGCTAATTTAAGTAAAGTGCTTAAAACAGTTCTATGCAAGAAACTAGCACTCAAGAAATATTCATTCTTATTTTGGGTGAGAATACAGGTATATTGGTGCAGATTTTGTAGAATTTCAAAGGCAAATAGAGGAGTTAGTCTAGCTTGGTAAGAATAAGGTGGTCAGTGGTGTGTAGAACAGAATTCAGATGGAAGAACCTGACCTGGGCAGCCCACCTGGGAGGCTGCTGCTGGGATCAGGGCAGCGGGCACGGCAAGGGAAGGAAAGACAGATCTGAGACAGATCTCAAGACTGAATGACAGATTAGACACAGGGTAAAAAGTATCTCGAAGGCAGCATTTTCTAGAACAGTAGGTCCAGAAAGCACTCCATGAGATGTATTCATCTATTAGACACAGGGTAAAAAGTATCTCGAAGGCAGCATTTTCTAGAACAGTAGGTCCAGAAAGCACTCCATGAGATGTATTCATCTAAATGTGAGAAATGTCACGTATTTCTCTGTTTGGAAAATCACAATATACATTAGCAGGTTAAAGCAGTCTAGAAACCCTGCAGCAAACAAACATTTAAAATTTTGATAAATTCAGTATTTCCGAAATAGTTTGAATACAAGACACCCCTCCCCCTCATCCCCCAGCAATCACACAGATTAGCATCTCAAAGAAGGGCTGGTGTTCGGTAGGATCCCCTTTGGAATACACTGCCCTGAGGTACACAACCGAACTGTATAAACAGTGCTGGAGAGACAGAACACACACACACACGCTGCACAATGTTACTATTTTCCTTTCCTCTGTTCTCTGGTGGCCACAGGCAGCGGGGAGCCCAGGAGGACAGTTAAGAATTAAATGCACATTTCCCTCTGCTTGCCTGGTGTGAATGTTGCCTCTCTCACCCTCCCTCCTACCCACTTCCTTCTCCAGTAGAGTTTGCTTGCCCTAGAGAGAGCCATCTGGATATTAATGTTGCAATATTGACTATTTCAGGGGACCTCCTTTTGGCATTCATTCTAGTTCGTGATATTTTACTTTAGTCTTTCTGTGCTGGGAAATCATCCGACTTCTCTAAGTGGTTTCTTTGGGGTTGTATCATTATTACAATTTTTCCTCTTCTTCAGAATCAACGGTATTTTTCCCCCTCAAGGACTTCTCGGCATTTCCGTGAGGTTTATTATTTGTTGTGCTTGAAGTATGTGGCATCCTGCTGGCACTGCAAACATAAAATAAAATTCCCCCTCAGGATCACTAAGGAGCCTCAGAGTCACTTCTGCTGAAGGAATCCCATCTGTCCTGGGTCGACTTCTTGACCCAGGAGACATATTGGGACTGGAAAGGGAAATTGGACTGGCAGAGGTGATGTTGACCTTTTAGGCTCATGTTTGAGTTGTGAACACGAGTAAATGCCAGTAAGAACAATGCAGAGAGAGCCAGAGGTAATGAGATTGTGTTAACCATTGAGTTTCATGAACTTAGAATGGATAGCATAGCCTGGTTCCACTTCTCTAAGTCTTGTCAAGTCACTCCAGAGCATAAAGAAAGGCCTCCAGAGATTCTCCTGAAAATTTGGTTGTTAACTCATGTGACTGAGCAGCCAGGAGTAACCACAAATGGCTGACTTCCTGACTTGGTCTCTGGTCAGTTCTGCCTCGGCCAGCGTTTGGTCTTCATGTCCTTGGACCTTCAGATGCGATCTGTTCTCTTCGTGGTCCCCTTTAACTGTCCATAGCAGAATGGCGTCATCAGCACATTTCTGCTCGGTTGCTGTTAAGAAGTACGTAAGAGAAGGAGAGATTTGAGGGTTGAACAGACAGATCAATGACCTTGGTTTGGAAAGACTCTGCTATACATAGCTTCTCACGTACACGTGCCTTTCTCACTTCCAAACGTCTCCCCTACATTCTTGGTCCAGTTTTCTGAGCAAACCAGGTCCTTTAATGTTGGGATTTAGGTAGCATGTCCAGTTCCGGGTCAAAACTTCATCTACTCAACCACAAAATTCTGGGCCTGTTTTTCTACCCTCTAAACCTCCTAATTGCCTTTCCCAATAGCTTCCAATGCCACACCAAATTCCAAAACAGGCTTGCCCCTCCAGCTGTGACTGTAATTTTCTAGTTTGTTCTGTCCGGATGGCTATCGTTTTCTGTCCTTAAGGCCCCCCTTTCTCTTGTTTGCCGGATGAGAAGGCTTTGTCGTAGGAGATTGAGAAATAAGTGGAGAGACATTTTTGTGAAGGAGGGTAATTTCTGGAATTTAGGCAGGTGGGGATTGGTGCTAAAATAATTTTAGTATATAAAAAGTAAGTGGAGTCTTATTCTGTTGTCATTGGCTGGTGAGGCCAGTGATATACCAGTAACTTGTAGTGGTGTTACTTAATATCGTTTTCTTCTCCCACTAAGACCATAACTCATTCAGCTTTAGGTCCCCAGAACCTAGCCCAGTGCTTGACAATAGAAAGTGCTCAATGCATGATTTTTGAACAAATTTCCCTCTAAAAATAACTCCTCAGTATGACTGGTTAGCTTCTTGACAATCTTCAGCAAAGGGCAAGCTCCTGACTTCACAGACTAGCCCATTCTACTAAGAGACACTTCGAACTTTTTAGGAGATTTCTCTTACATGAAGTTGAAATCTGCCTTTCTCTAGCTGTCAAATATTCTTCCTACTTCATCCTCTAAGGTCAAAACCACAAGTCACATAGCTTTGCCTGTGTGATACTTGTTTTCCTGTCTCTTCTTTTCCATGTTAGACTTTTCTAATTCTTTGAATTTTCTCTTAGATGATAACTTTTCTTAATGCTCATTGCCCTGGTGACTCTCCTTAAATATTTGTTTATATTAATGAGCACATGTCAGAGTACTTTCCCTGAAACCTCTCCTGTTCATTAATAAGTTGTGTAAGGCGAACTCCAGGCATTACCCTCCAGTTTCAGATCGGTCTCGCCAGGACAGGGCAGCCCGGTGCAGTCTCCTCCTCTGCCACTTGCTCTCTGTCCCGCTGATGCCCCAGCAGAGCCCGTGGATTTCAGGAGGCCACCACAGCAGACTGTAGAGGCTCAGGAATGCAGCCCTCGGGAAATGGGGCACAGGGGAGCTTAATTTTGATGAGAATAGGATGGAAAATATCCGGGGAATTGGAGGTTTGGGGGAAAGGCAAAACCAAGTGGGGAGTTACAGGTGGAGACATGGAGAAAGGGAACGGATCCTGAAAAGCCTAGGGAAAAATGAGAGCGGGGCCCTGGCGAGGTCCTTAAAGAGACGTGGTTGAGAGGGAGACGTGGGCGGGGCAGGCAAGCGAGGTACAAAAGATAACCATCCCGCCTCGCCGCTCTCCCTCAGTGGCCCGCCGGCCAGTGCTCCAGGAGGCTTTGAAATGGCAGCTTCTGAGCTCAGTCTAAGACTGAAGTTAGTGAACCAAGCTGTCCAGAAAAATAATTCCATTTTAATTTCATTTTAATATGCTTCTGTCCTATGAATTTTGCATCAAAATGTTTTACATTTGCACTTATACAAAATGTATGATTAAATTCAGAAGAAAAAATGATAAATTATAGAGATACATGTTAGATCTTTTATTCTAATGCCAGCCTATTAAGCAAATTCAGTAGTTAAGCAAATGCAGTCTTCAATTTAATTAAAATAGACGAGTATTTTCACTAGTAAAAAGCTGAAATAACTGTTTTCACTTCTACATTTCTTTTCCTAGTCAGCTGGTAAGATAAGTTGCTGTGAATTTGGTCTCTTTTCATCAAGAGAAAGCAGTTAGGCTGCAATTCCCTACCTAACACTCTTTCCTCTCCTTTCTCTTGAAAATTTCCCTTTCTTCAGGAAAACCTCCCTGGGACAGGTTAGCAGAATCAGGCCTCCGTAGCTCGATGCCTATCTTGGAGATCACGGATTCAACCCTTGTTTTATTGCAGATGAAAGAACCAGAGAGATTGCTGATTAGCTTGCAGTCACACAGCTAGTTGCTGGCCAACTGTTAATCCTTTAGAGAATGTTCTACTGCCATTTCTTGGACTTTCAGCATTTAAGTTTGGATAATTTGTCTTTTGCGCCAGAACTCACAGCCCTTCATCTCTCCTCCAGAGCTCCACTGTTGCCTACCCTGATTATAACAAAGGTACACACTTTGAAGGAATAGCAGCTCTGCCTTTCCCACGAGGACTGTGAAGACCACGCAGAACTGGCTTTAGGGCCTATGTCTAACACATCATTCAAATCAAGTGGGGAATATTGGTGTGGAGGATGCTTAAGAGAAACATATAATAGGAGTATAGAGTAGCTGGTTTGCAACTGGGTGTGCTTTGCGTCTCTGGTTATGCTCTAGATACCTCTGTCTGATGGACACATAGGGAGAGGGAGAGGGGAGAGAGGGGAGAGGGTGGAACGAGACCGCTGTGTTTTTAATTTGGTCCCCCGGATGACTGTTAATGAATGTAGTGCTGGTCCCGTCTACCAACGCACCGCTGTTCTCTGGAACACATTTGGGAGTATTGCCCTACCTTTAACGTGACCTCCTTGGCACATTCTGAAATAAAACAAGGCTAGCCTCCGAGACAGAATGGAAGCATGTAGCCCTGAGTGATAATTTACAGTTCTTTGTTATTGAGGCCAGGTCCTGACTGGATACCTTGTGCCGACCTAAACATTCTGAGGCCTAGTATAGCGGCTGCAGGGTCTTGCTAAGTGAGTGACTACAGGAGATTTAGGAAGAACAATTGAGCCGACTTTGCTGGCTGGTATCTCTCTCTGGTACTCGGAAAGACTGGGGCCTTTCACCTGCCCACAGGATATGTCTGGATGGACAGTCGTTGGCTCATCTGGGACACAGCCTCACGGGTGCATTTCACAGAATTTTGTTCTTTAAACAAATGGAAAAATACTTGCCCAATGCTTTTATACTTGACATTGAACTTTATTACAAGCATGGGGTGCAACAGTAGCCGATTTCAGGACCCATTTTCTTTCATCTTTTTCCTCCCATGTGGAGAGGAGTGTTTAGCACTCTGACTCTGAACTGAGGTTCAAATCCTGGTTTTGACCTTTACTAGCTGTGGAATCCTGAGCAAATTACAGTATTTGAACTCTCTGAGCTTGTGGTTTCTCATTAGTAAAATGAAGATGAAAAGAGAACCCACCTCATTAGTTTTTGTGAAAATTAGAGAAGATAATTCTTGTAAAGGCCTTAATACAGTGGTTGGACATTAGTTAATGGTTGTCACTTACTAATATTAAGAGAGACAGAATATGTATTTTCAAAACCATGTCTATATTTATTCTCTGTGTTTACAGCTTAGAGCATTTAATTTTTTTAAACAAAACTACACATTTCAAATGTGTATTTTTAAGGCTATGGGACAAGACGTTGCATTTGTGTGGGATTCTCCTTGTTTTTGTTTTTTTGAGCTAACATTGGTTTATAACATTATATAAGTTTCATGTGTACAATATTATAATTCAACTTCTGTATAAACTACAGCGTGCTTACCACCAAAATCTAGTTTCCATCTGTCACCACGCACTTGATCCCCTTTACCATTTCACCCTCCCTCTGCCCCTCCTACCCCTCTGGTAACACCAAGCTGTCCTCTGTATCTTTGTGTTGCTTTTTGTTTTATTTGTTTGTTTATTTATTTATTTTATTGTCTACATATGAGCGAAACCATATGATATTTGTCTTTCTCTGACTTATCTCACTTAGCATAATACACTCGAGGTCCATCCAAGTTGTTGCAAATGACAAGATTTCACCTTTTTTGTGGCTGAGTAGTATTCCACATCTTCTATATGTAGTCATCCATCGATGGTTACTTAGGTTGTTTCCATATCTTGGCGATTATAAATAATGCTGCAGTGAACCTAGTGGTGCATATATCTTTTTGTGTTTTCTCATTCTGTGGATAATTACCCAAAAGTGGGTTGGCTGAATCATGTGGTACTTCTATTGTGAATTTTTGAGGAATCTCCACACTGTCTTCCACAGTGGCTGCATCAATTTACGTTCCCACCAATAGTGTACGAGCTTTCCCTTTTCTCCACATCCTCTCCAACAATTACTATTTCCTATCTTTTTGATAATAGCCCTTCTAATGGGTGTGAGGTGCTATCTCATTGTGGTTCTGATTTGCATTTCCCTAATAACTAGTGATGTTGAACATCTTTTCATGTGCCCGTTGGCCATCTGTATGTCTTCTTTAGAAAAATGTCTGTTCAGATTCTCTACCCATTTTTTAATCAGGTTGTCGTTTTTTTGTTGTTGAGTTGTATGAGTTCTTTATATATTTGGATACTAAATATATGGATACTAACCCCTTATTGGATGTATGATTTGCAAATATTTTCTCCCATTTGGTAGATTGTCTTTTCATTTTCTTAATTGCTAAGCAGAAGCTTTTCAGTTTGATGTAGCCCCACTTGTTTATTTTTGTTTTTGTTCCCTTTCCTGAGGAGACATCATATTCAAAAAGATGCTGCTAAGACCAGTGTCAAAGAGTGTACTGCCTGTGTTTTCTTCTAGGAGTTTTATGGTTTCAGGTCTTATGGTCAAGTCTTTTTTTTTTTTTTTTGAGGAAGACTAGCCCTGAGCTAACTGCTGCCAATCCTCCTCTTTTTTCCAAGGAAGACTGGCCTTGAGCTAACATCCGTGTCCATCTTCCTCTACTTTACGTGTGGGATGCCTACCACAGTGTGTCTTGCCAAGCAGTGGCATGTCCGCACCCAGGATCTGAACCGGCGAACCCCTGGCCTGCCGAAGTGGAACATGCGCACTTAACTGCTGCACCACTGGACCACCCCCAGTGTTCAAGTCTTTATTCTATTTTGAGTTAATTTGTGTGTATGGTATAAGATAATGGTCTGCTTTCATTCTTTTGCATGTGGCTGGCCAGTTTTCCCAATACCACATATTGAAAAGACTTTCCTTTCTCCCTTGTATGTTCTTAGCTCCTTTGTCATAAATTAGCTAACCATATATGTATGAGTTTACCTGTGGGCTCTCAATTCTGTTCCATTGATCTGTGTGTCTGTTCTTGTGCCAGTACCATGCTGGGTTGTTTTTTTTTTTTTTTTTTTTTTTTTGCATATTTCTAAGTTGGAGATCTTTTTTTTTTTTTTAAAGATTTTATTTTTCCTTTTTCTTCCCAAGGCCCCCTGTTACATAGTCGTGTATTTTTAGTTGTGGGTCCTTCTAGTTGTGGCATGCGGGACACTGCCCCAGCATGGCTCGATGAGTGGTGCCATGTCCGCGCCCAGGATCCAAACCGATGAAACTCTGGGCCACTGCAGAGGAGCATGTGAACTTAACCACTTGGCCACGGGACCGGGCCCCCCATGCTGTTTTGATTACTATAGTTTTATAGTATAATGTGAAATCAGGGAATGTGATTCCTCTAGCTTTGTTCTTTTTTCTTAGGATTATTTTGGCTATTTGGAGTCTTATGGCTCCATACAAATTTTAGGATTTTCTTGTTCTATTCTGTGAAAAATGTCATTGGGATTTTGATAGGAATTGCATTGAATCTGTAGATTGCTTTAGGTAATATGGACATTTTAACTATCTTAATTATTTCAATCCATGAACACAGAATATCTTTCCATTTCTTTGCGTCTTCTTCAATTTCTTTCAACAAGGTCTTATAGTTTCCCTTCACCTCCTTGGTTAAATATCTTCCTAGATATTTATTCTATTAATTCCATCACTAATTCTTTTTGATGGAATTGTAAATGGGATTGTTTCTTAATTTCTCTTTCTGCTAGGTTGTTGTTAATGTGTAGAAACACAAAGATTTTTGTATATTGACTTTTACTCTGCAACTTTACTGCATTCATTTATTATTTCTAATAGTTTTCTGGTGGAGTCTAGGGTTTTCTGTGTATAAAATTGTGTCATTTGTACTAGTGACAATTTTACTTCTTGTTTTCCAATTTAGATGCCTATCATTTCTTTGTCTTGCCTAATTGCCCTAGCTAGGACTTCCAATACTATGCTGAATAAGAGTGGCAAGAGTGGACATCCCTGTCTTGTTCCTAATCTTAAAGTGACAGTTTTCAGTATTTGACCATTGAGTATAATATTAACTATGGATTTATCATATATGGGCTTTATTATGTGGAGGAATGTTCCTTCTATACCCATTTTATTGAGTTTTCTTAATTATCATAAATGGATATTGAATCGTGTTAAATGCTTTTTCTGCATCTATTGAGATGATCATATGATTTTATCCATCATTTTGTTAATGTGATGTATCATGTTGATTAATTTGTGGGTGTTGAACCATCCTTGCATCCCTGGAATGAGTGCCACTTGGTCATGTTGTATGATCCTTTTAATGTATTGTATTTGGTTTGCTAATATTTTGTTGAGGATTTTTGCATCCATGTTCATTAGTGGTACTGGCCTGTAATTTTCCTTTTTTGTGTTGTCCTTGTCTGGTTTTCATATCAGGGTAATGTTGGCCTCATAAAATGAGTTCAGAAGCATTCCCTCCTCTCCAGTTTTTTGTAAGGGAGGGGAAGCATAGATATTAAATCTTCTTTGAATGTTTGGTAGAATTCACCAGTGAAGTGTCCTGGACTTTTCTTTTTGGGAAATTTTTGATTACTGTTTCAATCTCTTTCCTTGTGATTGGTCTATTCAGGTTCTCTATTTCTTCTTGATTCAGTGTGGGAAGTTGTATGATTCTAAGAATTTATCCATTTCTTCTAGGTTACCTAATTTGTTGGCATATAGCTTTTCATAGCATTCTCTTGTAATCCTTTGTATATCTGTGGTACCCATTTTAATTTCTCCTCTTTCATTTCTAATTTTATTTATATGAGCCTTCTCTCTTTTTTTCTCAATGAGTCTGGCTAAGGGTTTGTCAATTTTATTTATCTTCTCAAAGAATCAGCTCTTAGTTTCATTGATCCTTTCTACTGTCTTGTTTGGTTTGGGGTTTTTTTGGTCTCTATTTCATTGATTTCTGCTCTAATTTTTATTATTTCCCTCCTTCTGCTGACTTTGGGCTTTGTCTATTCTTCTTTTTCCAGTTCTGTTAGGTGAATTTAAGATTATTTATTTGAGATTTTTCTTGTTTGTTGAGATGGGCCTGTATTGTTGTGAATTTCTCTCTTAGCACCACTTTTGCTGCATCCTGTTAGAGTTGGTATTTGTGTTTTCATTTTCATTTTTCTCCAGGTATTTTTAAATTTCCCCTTTGATTTCTTCATTGATCCTGTGGTTGTTCAGTAGCATGTTATTTAGTCTCCACATACTTATGACTTTTTCTAGTTTTTTTCTTGTAGTTGATTTCTGGTTTTATAACATTGTGGTTGGAAAAGATGCTTGATATGATTTCAATATTCTTAAGTTCATTGAAGCTTGCCTTGTTTCCCAACATGTGGTCTATCTTTAAGAGTGTTCCATGTGCACTTAAGAAGAATGTGCATTCTGCTGTTTGGGAATGGAATTTTCTATTTATATCTACTAAGTCCATCTGCTCAAGTGTTACCTGTAAATCCACTATTTCCTTGTTGACTTTCTGTCTGGAAGATCTAGCCATTGATGTAGGTGGGTGTTGAGGTCCCCTACCATTATTGTGTTACTGTTAATTTCTCCCTTTAGGTCTGTTAATATTACTTTATATACATTGGTGCTTGTGTGTTAGGTGCATATATATTCATACATGTTATGTCCTCTTGGTGGAATCTTCCTTTTATCATTATATACTGCCGCTCTTTGTCTCTCAATGACTTTTTTATCTTGAAGTCAGCTTTGTCTGATATAAGTATGGCAACACCTGCTTTGTTTTGTTTGCCCTTTTCTTGGAGTATTGTCTTCCATCCTTTCACTCTGAGCCTATGTTTGTCTTTAGAGCTGAGATGTGTTTCCTGGAGGCAGCATATTTTTGGGTCTTGTTTTTGATTACATCCAGCTACTCTGTACCATTTTTTTGTATGCTTTTTTGAGGAGGAGGATTGGCCCTGAGCTAACATCTGTTGTCAATCTTCCTCTTTTCTTTTTTTTCTCCCCAAACCCCAGTACATAGTTTTATATCTTAGTTGTAAGTAACTCTAGGTCTTCTATGTGGGATGCCACCACAGCATGACTTGATGAGTGTTGTGTAGGTCTGCACCCAGGATCCAAACTGGTGAACCCTGGGCTGCTGAAGCAGAGCACGCCAACTTAACCACTTGGCCACGGGGCCAGCTCCTACTCTGTGTCTTTGGATTAGATTATTGGATTCTTACATTTGGAGTGATTATTGATATATGAGGGCTTAATACTTCCATTTTATCATTTGTTTTCTGGTTCTATTTTTCCACTCTTTCTCTTCCATTGTCTTTCTGACTGCCATTTCAGTTTGGTGGTTTTCTGTGGTGCTTTTCTCAGTTTTTTCTTTATTTATGAATTGCGGCTCTGCTCTGATTTTTTGTTTAATTGTTACCATAAGGTTTGTATAAAAGATCTCATTGATGAGATGGTCCATTTTCTGATAGCCTCTTATCTCCATTAGCCTAAGCAGAGTCCACCCCTTTCTTCTTCCCCTTCTGAGTTATTGTTGTCACAAATTATTCTGTTTTGTGTTGTGAATTTATGACTAAATTGAAGTGTTTATACTTACTTTTGATGCTTTCCTTCCCTTTATCTTTTAAGTTATAGTTAAATATTTACTACTGTGTCCTGATAGAGAGCTGCAGTTTTCTGATTTTGTCTGTCTATATTTGCTTGCTCAAAACTTTGTATGCCTTTGCCTTTTTGTTTCAGGTATGAGAGCTTCCTTTATCATTTCTTGTAAGGGAGGTCTAGTAGTGATGAACTCCCTCAGCTTTTATATATTTGGGAAAGCTTTTATTTCTCCATCATATCTGAAGGATAGTTTTGCTTGATGGAGTATTTTTAGCAAAGCTTTTTCCTTTCAGTCTTTTGAATATATCATTCCGTTCTCTCCTAGCCTGTAAGATTTCTGCTGAGAAATCCACATAGGGGTTCCTTTGTAGGTTATTTTCTTCTGCCTTGCTGCCCTTAATATTTGTTTCTTTGTTGTTGACTTTTGCCTGTTTTTTATTATGTGCCTTGGAGAAGGTGTTTTTTGCATGGATGTAATTAGGAGTTCTATCAGCTTAATGTACTTGTAAGTCCAGTTCCTTATCCAGGTTTGGGACGATCTCAGCTACTATTTCTTTGAAGAAGCTCTCTGCTCCTTTCTCCCTCCTTCTCCCTCTTGAACACCTATAATCCTTATGTTGCTTTTCTTAATTGAATCTATTATTTTTCAAAAGAATGCCTTCATTTAAAAAATATCTTAGTATTCTCTCCTCCTCTACCTAAAGCATTTCAATATTTCTATCCTCCAAATCACTACTTCTGTCCTCAATAATGTCAGCTCTATTCTTTTTAAAGATCCTGGATTTTTTTGGTCTCATTGATTGTGTTCTTCATATCCAGAATTTCAGTTTATTTATTTTTAAAATAGTATCTATCTCTTTGGTGAAATAGTCCCCCTGCTCATTAATTTTATTCCTGACCTCACTTCTGAGTTTTCTTGTAACTCATTGAGTTTCTTTACAACAACTGTTTTCAATTCTCTGTCATTTAGATTGTAAATTTCTGTGACTTCTGGATTGGTTTCTGGAGACTTCTCATTTTCCTTCTGCTCTGAATTGTGTTACTGTAGTATTTCATGGTGTTTGATGAACTAATGCTTTCCTAGCACAGCTGTGGTCGTATTAGGTTGCAGATTCCAACTGCTACAGCTATGGGGAAGCAGGGGCTGTGTTTCTGATCCTACCCTGTCTTCTGGAAGTTGTGTGGGTATGGTGGGTGCTCCTGTAGGCTGGGAAAGTGCTCACATGCATGCCAGATTTCTGCTGCCTCCACTTACAGTCATGCTGGCCATTGTGCTTGGTCGGCAGAGCTTCTTTGTGGGGACTGACCCAGGGCCACTCATTAGGGCTGTGGCAGCATGGTGGGCGCCCCTGCTGGCCAGGATAGCATTTGCCCTCAGTCTGAGCTGTCCCCACCTCCTCTTAGAGAAGCCCCAGCTGCTTTGTGAAGAGCTATGACCTGACTTACTGCTACTGGGAAGGGGTAGGGGGATGCTCACCTATCTCCACTGCTTCCCAGGGACTCGGTCCATCCACCTCAGATGTATAGCCACATGGGTCTCTTAGGCATCCTGTTGCATTGTGTGGGGATCCTCCATTGGTCAATGAATGTCTGTTTAGTTGTAATTCAGAGGGGGAGAGATAAAGGGAACAGCTCACTCCACCACATTTCTGATGTCACCTCTCAAGCTTTCTTCTTGTAGTTGGTTTCTATCTTCACATCATTGTGGCTGGAAAAGGTGCTTGTTGTGATTTGAATCTTCTTAAATTTATTAAGACTTGTTTTGTGTTCCAACATCTGGTCTATCCTTGAGAATGTTCCATGTGCACTTGAATAGAATATGAATTCTGCTGCTTTTGGATGAAAGGTTCTTTGAATCTATTAAGTCCATCTGGTCTAATGTTTCATTTAGGGTTCATGTTTCCTTGTTGACCTTCTCTGTGGATGATTTATCCGTTGATGTCAGTGGGGTGTTAAAGTCCCCTATTATTGTGTTGCTGTCAATTTCTCCCTTTAGATCTATTAATAATTACTTTATACATTTTGTGCTCCTGTTTTAGGTGCCTAAATATTAATAAATATTATGTCCTCTTGATGGGTTGTCCCCTTTATCATGATGTAATATCCTTCTATGTCTCTTGTTAACTTTTTTGGCTTGATGTCTATTTTGCCAGATATGAGTATGGCTATAGTGCATTCTTTTGGCTGCTATTGGCTTTGAGTATCACCTTCTATCCTTTCACTTTGATCCTATCAAGGTGCTGAAATGAGTCCCTGGAGCCAGCAAATAATTGGGTCTCGGTTTTTAATCCATCCAGCCACTCTGTGTCTTTTGATTGCTGAATTCACTCCATTTACAATTAGTGTGATTATTGATCTATGAGAGCTTAGTACTGCCACTTTAATCTTTTGTTTTCTGGTTTCTCTATATCTCCATTGTTTCTTTTCCCTTGTGTTTCTGTCTGCCATTTTAATTTGGTAGTTTTCTATGATGTTTTTCTCAGTTTCCTCTTTTTTTATGTTTCATGTCTCTGCTCCACATGTTTGTTTTGCGCTTACTATGAGGTTTGTATAAAATGTCTTGGAGATAAAATAGTCTTTTTTATACTGAGAGCATCTTATCTTCATTTGCCTATACAGGTTCTGTCCTTTTCCCCTTTTATATTTTTGCATCCACAAATTATCCCTTTTTATGTTATGAGTTTCTTACCAAATTGAAGTAGCTACAGTTATTTTTAATTCTTCTTTTCCCTTTAACTTTTTGCTATAATTAAGTATTTACCAATATTTTCTGATGTAGAGATGCAATTTTCTGATTCTGTCTGCCTATTTATCACCTTACTCAAAGTTTTGTGTACTTTTGCCTTATTATCTCACGTAGATGAGCTCCTTTCAACATTTCTTGTAAGGAGGTCTAGTGATGATGAACTTCCTTGGTTCTTTTTTGTCTGGGAAAGCCTTTATTTCTTTTTGATATCTGAAGGAAAATGTTGCTGGATAGAGAATTCTTACCTGACAGTTTTTATCTTTCAATATACTGAGTATTACATTCCACTCTATCCTGGCCTGTAAAATTTATGCTGAGAAATCTGCTGATAGTCTCATGGGGGTGCCTTTGTAATTTTTTTCCCCTTGCTGACTGTAAGTTTTTCCTTTATCATTGACTTTTGACAATTTTAATATAATGTGTCTTGGATAAGGTCTTTTTGCATTGAGATAATTAGGTATTCTACTAGCTTCATTCACTTCTCTATCCAGTTCTTTCCCCAGGTTTGGGAAGTTCTCATCTATTATTTCTTTAAATATTCTCTCTGCTTCATTCTCCCTCTCTTCTCTTTCTGGGATACCCCTTATCCTTATCTTACCTTTTCTAATGGAGTCGAGTAATTCTGGTACAGTATTTTCATTAAAAAACTTAGTTCTTTCTCCTCTTTTGCCTGAATCATTTCTAAATTTCTATCTTTGAGCTTGCTAATTATCTCTTTGATATGGTCTGTTCTATTTTCACTGCTTTCTAATGCATTCTTCATCTCATTTGTTGCGTTCTTCAGCTCCAGAATTTCTGTTTGGTTCTTTTTTAGAGTTTCAATCTCTTTGGTAAAGTACTCATTCTGGTCATTAATTTTGTTCCTGACCTCATTGAACTACCTTTCTGAATTTTCTTGTAGCTCATTGAGTTTCTTCATGAGAGCTATTTTGAATTCTCTATCAATAGATCACATCTTCCATGGCATTAAGTTTGGTTTCTGGAGAAATGTCATTGTCTTTTTGTGATACCATGTTACTGTGGTTTTTCATGGTGCTTGCTAAATTGTTCTTCTGCTGGCACATTTGAAATAGCAAACACTTTTCTTATTTAGGTAAAACTTTGTTTACTTTGATTCTAACAATTTAACAGATTGGTAATTAGATGCCCTTCTTTTGTTTTTCAGTGGGTAGCACTATAACACAAATGTTTGGTTTCTCTTTCCTGAGCTGCCTCTGGATATATATGAAAATTGGCACTTTCCACCCTTCACTGACTCTGCCAGAGCTGTCACTGATGCCCTCCTCGCTGCTTGTGTCTCCAGGTTCTCTGGTGCCTTGCTGCTGTCAGTGTCACTGCAGTTTCTGGTGTCACTGCCGGGGCACTGGAATGGTGGGCACCTCTGCCATGTCAGTGGTCACCTTGGTTGAAGGCTTTGCCACTGTGGCAGAGGAAGGAGAAGGGTAGTGGTGGGGACAGGATTGCAAGCACTTCCACTGTATCTGGGGTTGTCAGGTTAGTGGGCACTGCCACTATAGGCAAAGGGCAATCGCAGTCATGGGTTGCACCACAGCTGGAGGGACCAGAGTTATGAGTCCCACTGCCACTGCTGCCAACTTCCCTGTGGCCACAGGTGTGGCTGCAACTGGAAGACTGGAGTCATGTGTGCTACCTCTGCTGCTGCTATCAGGTTACCTGGGGCTTTGGTCTCAGCCACTGTGGCCAGGGGTCAGGATTACTGGTAACACCTCTGATGTTCCTTTGGTTATGCCTCTTCATTGTGTTCCAGACCCATCACTTTCAGATGTACAGATGTGTGGGTCTCTCCAGCATCCTCATGTGTTTGGCAGAAGAATCTTTGTTAAGTTATGGATGTATTACTGATTGTAGATTGAAGGGAAGAGATAAAGGGTGTGTCTCACACTGCCATGATGCTGACATCACTCTCCTATGTGGGGTTCTTTATGAGTGAATGGCCTCTTGGATAAGTATCCCACTTATTTATCTCTTCTACTCCTCTGTTCTGTGAAACTGAGTGGATTGAGGACCAAAGAGAATAGGATAAGGAGGGAAGCACTTCTAAACTTGAACCTGAGATATGCATGTTGCTTGCTGTAATTATTAGAAGTTATCTGGACTAATCTCTTATCCCATGCAGATCCCATAGACAACACCAATGGTAGACAGATACCTTTGGTAGTTTGTTTGGACTTGAATACCATAGACTGGAGAAAGGATGCAACAGTGCATATAATGGTGAAGGGAAGAATGGGAATGGGGGGACAGTGAGAAGGGAAGATGCCAGGGACTACATGTTCAATAAACAATAAAGTGATTGAATGACAAATACATTTATTCACTATTAAACTACCTACCATGGGCCAGGTCCTGTGCTAGGCTGCAAGAAATAAGATGAAGAAGAAATGGTCCTTGTCACCAAAAAGCTTATTTTCCAGTAAGAGACAGAAATGTAAACCAATATTGTGAAAATTAATAAACAAAACTCTTATTTAAAATGGAGTCAGAAGGCCAGAAGGGAGAGCTCTGATGCCCTACACCAGTAGCAGAGCCAAACAAGAAGAAGAAAGACTTCCTCTTCTTGACTGATGTGAAGCTCAGCCAATGAGTGACTGACACCACTTACCCAGTGAAAAGCCACTACCCATAAACTCCTAGTCTTTTGCAATAGACCCTTTGCTTACAACAGTGATCCCAACTTCCTCTTCCCCCTCTGTAAAAGAGTTTCTCCTCCCCTTGCTGTTGGAGACTTGCATGTGGCTCAAGATGGTTGCAACCCTGAATTGTAAGTCTTTGCCAATGCTGAGTAAACTCATTTTTGCTGGAGAAATAACTGGTTGTCCATCTGTTTAAGGTCAAAATTTTGGTGGCCCATACAAGGGTCTAGAGAAGACCCCTGATGATTCTCAGGCTAGTGAGCGACCAAGTGCAGTATCTGTAAAAGAGCCCATTGAGCTTGCTGCTTTACACATCCACTCTGGGGTTGAGGGGAAGTTTTTCTCCTGGATCCAAGCTTCTGACCGCTTTGGATTTGCTGCTCTCCAGGCTTTATTTGAGATATATTTTAAGGCTTCATCCTTTTCTGGTCAAAGCCTTGTTTCATCTGTGAGTACTTGGTTGGCATTTTGGCCTGATTCCTTTATCTAAATATTATTTTGTTGAGGTCATATTGGCTTATAACATTGTATAAACTTCAGGTATAAATTATTATACAACTGCTTCAGTATAGACTGCATTGTGCTCACCACCAGTGCATATGTGCCCTTTACCCCTTTTACCCTCCCTCTACCCACTTCCCCTCTGATAACCACTAATCTGTTCTCCTGATCCATGTGTTTGTTTATATGAAATCATATGGTGTTGGTCTTTCTCCATCTAACTTACTTTGCTTAGCATAATATCCTCAAGGTCCTCCCACATTGTCACAAATGGCACAATTTTGTCTTTTTTTTATGGCTGGGTAGTATTCCGTTGTATATATATACCACATCTTCCTTACCCACTCATCCATTAATGGGCACTTAGGTTGCATCCAAGTCTTGGCTATTGTGAATAATGCTGCAATGAACATAAGGGTGCATAAATCTCTTTGAGTTATTGATTTCATGTTCTTTGAATAAATATCCAGTAGTGAAACAGCTGTATCACATGGTTTTTCAATTTTTAATTGTTCAAGAAATCTCCATACTGTTTTCCATAGTGGCTGAACCAGTTTGCATTCCTACCAGCAGTGTATGAGGGTTCCCTTTTCTCCACATCCTTTCCAACATTTGTTATTTGTTGTTTTGTTAATTATAGCTGTTCTGACAGGTGTAAAGTGATAAACCATTTTAGTTTTGATTTGCATTTCCCTAATATTAGTGATATTGCATATCTTTTCATGTGCCTGTTGGCCATCTGTATATCTTCCCATGGAAAAATGTCTGTTCATATCCTCCACCCTTTTTGGTTGGTTTTTCATTTTTTTTCTTGTTGAGTTGCATGAGTTCTTTATGTATTTTGGAGATTAACCCCTTGTCAGATACATTATTTTGAAATGTTTTCTATCAGTTGGTGGGTTGTCTTTTTGTTTTGTTGATGGTTTCCTTTGCCATGCAGAAGCTTTTTAGTCTGATGTAGTCCTATTTTTTAATTTCCTCTATTTCCCTTGTCTGAGTAGACATGGTATTCAAAAAGATCCTTCTAAGACTGATGTTAAAAAGTGTACTACCTATATTTTCTTCTAGGAGTCTTATGGTTTTGAGTCTAACATTCAAGTCTTTAATCCATTTTGAGTTAATTTTTGTGTATGGCATAAGATACTTTCATTCTTTTGCACGTGGCTGTCCAATTTTTCCAACACCATTTATTGAAGAGAATTTCCTTTCTCCATTGTATGTTCTTGGCTCCTTTGTCAAAACTTAGCTGTCCATAAATGTGTGGTTCTATTTCTGGGCTCTCAATTCTGTTCCATTGATCTTTGTGTCTGTTTTTGCGCCAGTACCATGCTGTTTTGATAACTATAGCTGTGTAGTATATTTTGAAATCAGCGATTGTGATGCCTCCAGCTTTGTTCTTTTTTTTCTCATGATTGCTTTGGCTCTTTGGTGTCTTTTGTTCTTCCATATACATTTTAGGATTCTTTGTTCTATTTCAATGAAGAATGTCATTGGGTTTCTGATTGGGATTGCATTGAATCTGCAGATTGCTTTAGGGTAATATGGACATTTTAACTATGTTTATTCTACCAATCCATGACCATGGAATGTCTTTCAATTTCTTTATTTATTCTTTAGTTTCTTTCAATAATGTCTTACAATTTTCAGTGTACAGGCCTTTCACCTCCTTTGTTAAATTTATTCCTAGATATTTGATTCTTTTCATTGCAATTGTAAATGGGATTTTATTCTTGACTTCTCTTTCTACCAGCTTGTTATTAGCGTATAGAAATGCTACTGATTTTTGTATGTTGATTTTGTACCCTACAAATTTGGTGTAGTTGTAGATTATTTCTAATGGTTTTCTGATGGATTCTTTAGGGTTTCTATATATAAAACCATGCTGTCTGCAAACAGTGAGAGTTTCACTTTTTTCTTTCCAATTTGGATACCTTTTATTTCTTTTTCTTGGCTAATTGCTCTGGCCAAAATTTCCAGTACTATGTTGAAAAGAGGGTTGAGAGTGTGTAGCCTTGTCTCGTTCATTTTCTCAGAGGAATGGCCTTCAGTTTTTTGCTGTTGAGTATCATGTTGGCTGTGGATTTGTCATATATGGGCTTTATTATGTAGAGGTACTTTCCTTCTATATCCATTTTATTGAGTTTTACCATAAATGGGTATTGGGTCTTGTCAGTTGCTTTCTCTGTGTCTATTAAGATGATCATGTGACTTTGATTCCTCATTTTCTTAATGTGATGTATCACATTGATTGATTTGTGGATGTTGAGCCATCCATGCCTCCCTGGAATAAATCCCACCTGATGATGCTGTATAATTCTTGTAATGTGTTGTTGTATTTGATTTGCTAATATTTTGTTGAGGATTTTTGTATGTATGCTTATCATCAATATTGGCCTATAATTTTCCTTTTGTATTGTCCTTGTCTGTTCTTTGTATCAGGGCAATTTTTTCCTTGTAGAATGTGTTAGGAAGCATCCTGTCTTCTTCGATTTTTTTGAGCAGTTTGACAAAGATAAGTATTAAATCTCCTTATAAGTATTAAGTCTCATTTGACTATTTGGTAGAATTCACCAGAAAGCCATCTGGTCCTGGACTTTTGGGTTTTGGGAGGATTTTGGTTACTATTTCAATCTCTTTACTTGTTATTGGTCTATTCAGATTCTCCATTTCTTCTTGATTCAGTTTTGGGATGTTGTATGATTCTAAGAATTTATCTATTTCTTCTATGTTATTAAATTTGTTGGCATATAGCTTTTCATAGTATTCTCTTATAATCCTTTGTATCTCTGTAGTACCCATTGTGCTTTCTTTTCTTTCATTTATTATTTTATTTATTTGAATCTTCTCATTTTTTCTTAAGTGATTCTGGCTAAGGGCTTGTCAATTTTGTTTATCTTCTCAAAGACCAACTCTTAGTTTCATGGATCGTTTTTATTTTTTATTTTTTGTCTCGTTTTCATTTATTTTCTGCTCTGATTTTTATTATTTCCCTCCTTCTACTGACTTTAGGCTTTGTTTTTTCCTCTTTTTCTAGTTCTTTTCAGTGTGGTTTAAGATTACTTACTTGGGATTTTTCTTGTTTGTTGCAGTAAGTCTGTATTGCCATAAATTTCCCTCTTTACCACTTTTGTTGCATCCCATAAGAGTTGGTATGTTGTGCTTTCATTTTCATTTGTCTCCAGGTAATTTTTAAAAAAATTTCTCCTTTGATTTCTTCCTTGATCCAAAGTTTCAGTAGCATGTTGTTTAGTCTCCATGTATTTGTGACTGTCCTAGCTTTTTTCTTGTAGCTTATTTCTGCTTTCATGGCATTGTGGTCAGAAAAGATGCTTGATATGATTTCAATTTTCCTAAATTTATTGATGCTTGCCTTTTTTCCTAACATATGGTCTATCTTTGAGAATGTTCCATGTGCACTTGAGAAGAATATATTCTGCTGTTTTGGGATGGGATTTCCTATATATATCTATTAAGTCCATCTGCTCTAGTGTTTCATTTAAATCTACCAGACATTCTGTCTGGACGATCTATCTATTGATGTAAATGTGGGGTTGAGGTTCCCTACCATTACTGTGTCATTGTCAATCTCTTCCTTTAGGTCTGTTAATAGTTACTTTACATACTTTGGTGCTTTTTTGTTAGTGATACACATATATTTATATACAATATATATTCATATACATTTATATATACATACATATATATATAAATGAGTGTTATGTCTTGGTGAAATGTCCCTTTTATCATTATATAATGTCCATATTTGTCTCTCATTTTCTTTTTTCTCTTGAAGTCATCTTTGTCTGATAGAAATATGGCTATACCCACTTTCTTTTACTTGAAGTACCGTCTTCCATCCCTTCACTCTGAGCTTATGTTTACCTTTAGAGCTGAGATGTGTTTCCTGGAGGCAGCATATTGCTGGGTCTTGTTTTTTAATCCATTCAGCCACTCTGTATCTTTTGATTAGTGAATTCAATCCATTTGCATTTAGAGTGATTATTGATATATGACAGTTTAATACTGCAATATTCTCTCTTATCCAGTTGTTTTATATTTCCATTGTTTCTTTTCCCTTGTATTTCTGACTGCCATTTCAGTTTGGTGAGTTTCTGTCATGGTTTTCTCTATTTTCTCTTTATTTATTATTTGTGATCCTGCTCTAATCTTTCATACTGTGATTACCATGAGGTTTGTATAAGCAATCTCATAGATGAGATAGTCCATTTTCTGATGGCCTCTTATCTCCATTAGTCTAAGCAGGTTCCATGCTCTTCCTTTTCCCCTTCTATGTTGTCGCAAATTATTCTTTTATGTATTGTGAGTTTTTTAGTAAATTGAAGTGTTTGTAGTAACTTTTGATGCTTTCTTTTTCTTTATCTTTTATGTTATAGTTGTTTGCTAACCTGTTCTGATGGAGAGCTGAAACTTTATCATTTTGTTTGTCTCTTTATTCCTTTGTTCAAAGCTTGTAAACCTTTACCTTTTTGTTTCAGGTGGGAGGGCTCCCTCCATCTTTTCTTATAAGGCAGGTTTAGTGGCAATGAACTCCCTCAGCTTTCATTTGTCTGGGAAAGCTTTTATTTCTCCATACTATCTGAAGGATAATTTCTCTGGATTCAGTATTCTTGGCTGATAGTTTTTGTCTTTCAGTATTTTGAATATATCATTCTATTCTCTCCTAGCCAGTAAGGTTTCTGTTGAGGAATTCACTGATAGCCTGATGGTTGTTCCTTTGTAGGTTATTTCATTCTTTCTTGCTGCCCTTAATGTTTTTCCTTTGTCATTTACTTTTGACAGTTTTAATATTGTATGCCTTTTTACATTGATGTAATTAAGAAGTCTATTGGCTTCATGTACTTGTATATCCAGTTCCTTCTCCAAGTTGTGGAAGTTCTCAGCTATTATTTCTTTGAACAAGCTCTCTGCTCCTTTCTTCCTCTCTTCTCTCTCTGGAATACCTATAATCTTATGTTACTCTTCCTAATTGAGTCAGCTATTTCTCAAAGAATTTCTTCATTTAAAAAAAAATCTCAGTTCTCTCTCCTCCTCCACCTGAAGCATTTCTAGGTTTGTATCTTCTAGTCCACTAATTCTCTCCTCCATAAGGTCCACTCTATTTTTTTCTGCTGTCTACATTATTTTTATTTTATTAATTGTGTTCTTCATATCCAGAATTTCTGATTTTTTTTTAAAGCTTAATCTCTTTGGTGAAGTATTCCTTCTGTTCATTAATTTTATTCCTGAGCTCATTTAACTGTCTTTCTGAGTTTTCTTGTAACTCACTGAGTTTATTTATAATAGGTATTTTGAATTCTCTGCCAGTTAGATTGCAGTCTTCTGTGACTTCAAGTTTGGTTTCTGGAGAGTTGTCATTTTCCTTCTCTTCTGCAGCGTAACTGTAGTTCTTCATGGTGTTTGATGAATTGATCTTCTGCTGGCATGTTTGTAGTGCTAATTACCTTTCTTATTTGGCACAGCTTTGTGTACTTTGGTTTTAGTCACCTGGGTCTCATGTTTCTCCGTTGGCTCACTGTGGGCTCAGATGCTGCTGTCCCGTATACCACCTGCACTGCTGTTCCTGAATTGTCTTGGAGTTTTGGTTGCACTGCTCCCAGTGCTGCTGGGTTCACAAGTGTCACTGTCACTGGCAGGGGCCTAGGGACCCTGTGACTTGTATATAGCCCCTGCTGCTTGTGGAGCTGGTGTCGGGGTCACTGCCAGTGGGGGCTCAGTCACCAGGTCTGCTGTGGTTCCTGTTGTTTCTGGTAACAGATTCCACCTACCACTGTTGGAGGGTAGCAGGGGCTGTTTTTCCTTTCTTGCCCCTTCAGCTCCTAGTTGTGCTGGTTGGCTGCCCTGCATTTGTGTGGGCTGGGCCACAGCTGCTCAGCAGGGCACCTTCACATGGGCCAGCCTGGCATGCTCAGAAGGTGGATTGCACTCGTGTGGGTGGTGTTGCCACCTGGTGGGGCACCTTCACGTGGCCTGGGCTGCTGAACTTGGCAAGCAGGTCGCACTTGTTGGGTAGGATGCCTTCACGTGTGCTGAGCTGCCACCACTATGCAGGGAGTGTTCAAATTGTGGGGCCACAATGGCATGGTGGACATTGCTGTGGACTAGGCTTCCACCACTCCTCAAGACTTTCCACCCAGGCCTCACTGCCCCCACCTCCACTCACATTCCTGCTGGCTGCTGTGTGAGGATCCATAAACTAGATTGCTGCCACTGGGTAGGGGGAAGGGACCAGTCCCCTAGTTCCACCATTCCCTTAGGCTCCAGTCCACCCACCTTCAGATGTATAGCTGCATGGGTCTTTCAGGCATCCTGTTGTGCTGCGTAGGGAATGCTCTGTTAGCTAATGGATGTCTGTTTAGTTGTAACTTAGAGAGCAGAGACAAAAGGAACAACTCACTCAGCCATGATGCTGATGTCACCCCCCTGAATTTTTTAAAAATTTATTTTCTTTTTGCTGAGGAAAATTCACTCTGAGTTAACATTTGTTGCCAATCTTCCTCTTTTTTGCTTGAGGAACATTTGCCCTGAGCTAACATCTGTGCCAATCTTCCTCTATTTTGTATGTGAGTCACTGCCTCAGCATGGCCACCAATGAGTGGTATAGGTCTGCACCCAGGAACTGAGCCGAAGCCACTGAAGCAGAGTGTGCTGAACTTAACCACTAGGCTATGGGGCTGCCCCCTCCCTGCAGATTCTTTTGAATCAAGCTGCTCCTTTGGAACTGTGCTCACCTTTGGTCTGATTCCTTTTGGAACTAGACTGTTTCTACCGGAAGTGTGTTAGCCTTTGTTTGAACTCTTGGGCTATTTCATTAGAATTGTGGTTTTTTGCCTTTAACTTGATTCCTTTGGAACTGGGCTGTTCTATTGGAACTTCACTGTTTAGCCTTTGGCCTAACTCCTTTGGGATTGGGCTGGTCTATGCTGGTGTTAGACCTACAGGCTGTTTGAGCTGTTCAGGCTCTTTGAGCTGAAAGCTGTTTAAGTTGTTTGAGATGGTTAGGCTGTTTGAAAATTGTTCTTTTACTCTAGAGAAAAATCTCTGAGAAATGGGATCACAATTATCTAAATATTTTGAGGATGCTCTCCCTATAGGCACCCCAGTCGATTTTATGTTTAAAAACCACAGTCATTCCTCATGTACATTTCTAACTAAATGGACTGAATTGACCAAAAGTGCTTTAGAATATTAATGGCCATTATGGGGAACTTTCAAACTCCCCAAACTGACTATCTTAAAACCAAATTGGACAATCGTAGCTCTGGAATTTCCAAGGCTGAGTGGATCGCCCATTTGGATTTGTATCTTGAGGCTTCCAAACGTTATCAGGAGTCTAAAATTACCTCTTTTCAGAATAAGATCTTAAGATTAACTGAGGCAAACAAATGATTAAAGAAGATAAAATGGCTTCCGAAACCTCATGTCCCTCTTCCCTCTTCTTTGTCCCAGGATCCACCTACAAGGCCATCATGTTTCTCTTCTCTGGCTCCTTGTGCTCAAGTCTCACCTCAGATGTCATCTTCCTACTTCCCCTCTATGCCATCTATGCCCTCAGTTTCCCCATACTAACTTTCTTGCCTGAACTTCCCCTTTTCCCTGAACTTCTCCCCAATCCTTCTTTTTATGAACCTACCAGAACCATCCCTTTAAAATTAAAGCTTCTGAGGATCCAAAGGCTAAACTCTTAATTTCTTATACTCCCTGGACTAAAGCTGAATTGTCATCCATTTTCAAAGATTTTCCTCAAATAACCAAAGATCCTCACAGATTTGCTGAAGAACTTAATATAGTCATTCAAATTTATCAACCTGACTTATCAGCTGGTTCATATGCTTGTTGGTGAAGGCCAGGCCAGCACTGGATGAAAACTGCTAACTGGGAAAATCCTCAAAGGTCTCTAGAATTACAACCAGGAGATCAACCCGCTGACCTGCTGTACAGTCAGGCTCAGGCAATCTCTACATAACGTCATTGGGCAATTCCTAGGACTTTCCCAAAGCCTGTTGATTGGAACAAAATTCAGCCTTCTGTGCAAAAACCTGATGAACCTGTTCATGACTATTATAATAGACTTTAGATTGTTTTTAAAGAAAATTCTGGTCTTCTTTCAGATATTGGCTCCACCCACGTAGCTTTTAACTCTGTTTATTAATGGCCTGAACCAGGACTTTTCCTTTCTAGTGAAAAAGGCCAGGATGGAATGGGAGGCTATGACCACATCAGATTTAGTCAGTCTAGCTAACCAGCTCTCTCGTACACTAGATGAATCACCTAAAAGAAAAAATGACTAAAATTCCTAACAGTCTTCATCTCCAGCAGGTGAAGGCCCCTAAACAAAACCAAAATTCTCCTAGTCTCTGCTATTATTGCGTAGAGCCAGGGCATTGGAAAATAAATTACTACAAATTTAAGCACTTCAGGCACCTTCAGCCCTCTAACTAGCTTTCCGGTGTCCTACAAACTCCCGATGACAAACTGAGGAACTACAGGGGCTCTTCTCAATCCTCCCTCTTAATCAGCTTGGAGAAACATTTCTCCAAATTGGAGACGAATCTCCTTCTGTCCTAATTGACACCAGAGCCATACTCTCAGTGCTCAACACCACTACTATAAGGCAACCTCTGCCCCAGAGAACTAAAACAGTTTAACTGGTGGGGATCACTAATAACCCCCAACAGGTTCATGTCTCTGAACCTATTCCCTTTTGTTTGGACCCTTTGAGAGCTACATACACTTTTTTTCTTAGTTCCTCTGCCCCTATCCCTTTATTAAGCCAAAGCCTCTTAGAAAAGTATCATGCCAGGGGTCAGCCCTGTGGCTGAGTGGTTAGGTTCGTGCACTCTACTTTGGCAGCCCAGGGTTTTGCTTGTTCAGATCCTGGGCACAGATCTCATCAAGCCATGCTGAGGTGGCATCCCACATAGCAGAACCAGAAGGACCTACAACTAGAGTATACAACCATGTACTGGGGGGATTTGGGGACAAAAAAAAGAGAAAAAGGGAAGATTGGCAACAGCTGTTAGCTCAGGTGCCAATATTTAAAAAAAAAAAACAAAACAAAACAGAAAAGTATCATGCTGGAATTTCTTTCTCCCAAAAGGGGGAAATGATTCTAGGATTTGACAGTAGGCATCAAAATGGCCAAGCAGGTGAATTAAATGACCCTTTGCCGTCTTTTATTTACTCCTTCTCTGCCGGTACTTGAGCTGATTCTGGAAGCACTGATCATTTGTCCCTCTTGAATCAGCTACCACCCTCTTTATGGGCAAAATCTCCAAATGATATTGGTAAAATTCACAGTGCACCTCCCATCAAGATTCAAATAAATCCCTCAAAACCCCTGTCCAGAGTTAATCAATACCCTACAAGTAAAGAAGCTCTTCAAGGTATAAGGCCCAGGACAGAAGACTACAAGCCTCAACGCCTCGTTATCTCTTGTACTAGTCCCTGTAATACTCTTATTTTGCCTGTGAGAAATCCCAAGGGCCGAGGGAGGAGGTTTCTCCAGGACCTCTGAGTAGTAAACAACATTGTTATCCCTGGACACCCTGTTGTTCCTAACCTTCATATGCTACTAACGTCCATCCCCACTGGAAGCAAATTCTTTATGGTAATTGATTTTACATAGCGCCTCCTTTAGCATTCGAGTGGATGAAGCTCGTCAATACCTTTTTGCCCTCACTTGGGAAGGAAAAAAATTCACCTGGAAAGTAATGCCTCAGGGTTTTACTGAGAGCCCTCCTTATTTCTCACAAATCCTCAAGGCTGATCTGGCTGATATAAAGCTCCCTAGGGCTTCTATTTTGTTGCCATATGTGGAAGATTTGCTTCTTTCCTCCTTCTCCTGTCTCCCCAGAGGAAGACGGCAACCACTTGCTAAAGCTTTTAACTGTAAAGGGACATAAAGTCACTGAGGAGAAACTGCAGTTTGCCCAAACTCAAGTTCAGTATTTAGGGCATCCAATATCAGAACAAGGGCTACAGCAAGACCCAGATGGGCTTCATGGTGTCCTAAGTTTCCCAAAACCCAAAACTAAGTGTCAATTGCAGACTTTTCTTGAACTTGTTGCTTACAAGGATTGCAAATTTCTATTATGGCCAAACCTCTGTATGTTTTATTAAAGAACAACAACCCCAACCTGATTTTATGGGAAGAACTGAATGACATAGCCTTTAAGATCTTAAGGGAAAGTTAGATGAGCCCACCTGCCCTTGGACATCTCAATTAACAGATTCCCTTTTGCCATTTGTATATAAAAAGGAAAGAAATGCCCTTGGGGTACTCACCCCAAAACATGGGAACCACCATCCACCTATAGGGTATTATAACCAACATCTGGACCCTGTAGCACAGGAATACCCCTCTTGTCTTAGAGCCATTACTGACACTGCCCTTTTGGTTAAGGCCACTGAGAAAAGCATTGTGGGGTCCTCTTTAGCCATTTTTATACCTTATGCAGTAGAATCCCTCCTGAATTCTCATGACACTCATCGTGTTTCAGCCAGCTGCCTCACCTCTTATGAAATCCTTTGGTCCACTACTCCTCATATAATTTGTTTACATTGTAATGACCTTAACCCTGCCACTCTTTCCCCCTCCATTACTGATAAAGCCCCTCATGACTGCTTCATGCTGGTGGATGACCTCCCGACTCCTCATGATGACCTACATGAAACCCCTCTGGGTAATGCTGTCTGCTCATGGTTCACTGATGCTTCTTATTTAAAAGGTGACCATGGCAATTATTTTGCAGGGTATGCTATTGCAGTTCCTTTTGATATTGTTGAGGCAGCACCTTTACTCATGGCTACTTCAGCCCAACTTTCACTTCTGGCTACTTTGGCCCCATATGCTCTTACATGGGGTTGTACTTTAGCCAAGGGAAAAACTGCCAACATTTATCCTGATAGTAGATCTGCCTTCAGAGTAGCTCATGATTTTGGAATGTTGTTTAAGCAATGTGGCTTCCTTACTTCCAGTGGAAATAAAATTAAAAATGGCCCCTATGTTCAGAAATTATTGGATGCTATACTTTTACCTGCTACTTTAGCTATTATTAAGATCCCAGAGCATTCTAAACTTGACTTTCTGGAAGCAGAGGGAAATCACCTTGCTGACACTTCTGCAAGGAATACTACCCTGACAGGAACCAACAGCAGCTAAATCTCTGTCATGGTCCAAAGGGATATTTCCCTAAATGATAACTTAGAAAAACTGGCAAGAAAAGCCAAACAGTTGGCCTACGAAAAAGCAAAGCAAGAGTGGAAATTCAACAATTGTTGGTTTGACAAAAAGAGAAAGCTCTAGTTTGCACCGAATAACAATCCCATCCTGCCAGAGACTCTAAAATTCCCACTCCAAACCACTATATACACATTTAACCATTGGTCTACTGACAAAGTGATGCATTTATAAATCAATATTGGTGGGGAAATATTAACAAGGCTGCAAAAAATGCCTACCTCACTTGTCACACTTGTCCAAGATACAATCCAGGGGATCCTGTTCTTACTGCTCCCGGCCATGTTAAACTGCCTACTGGACCATTCAAGTTTTGGCAAGTGGGTTTCATAAAACTTCCCCCATCTCATGGATGTAAATATGTTTTAGTTGTGGTCTGAATGTTTTCTCACTGCACTGAAGCCTTCCCTTGCAGACAGGTTGCTGCCTCTTCTGTGACTAAAGTCTTTTTGGAAAGGATTATCCCACCCGGGGAACTCCTTTCAAACTTCATAGTGATTGAGGAACCCGTTCTACTGGTCAGGCACTTGGACAACTGCATTCTTGGGCTGGTTTTACAACGCTTTCCCTGCGCTTACCCCCCTCAATCCTCTGGTATAGTCAAATGCACTACTGACATTATTAAGACTCAATTGGCAAAATTTGTAGATACCCTACAAACACCTTGGCCAAAAGCATTGCCACTGGTCCTTCTAAATCTCAGATCCACCCCCTTTGGAACTCATAAACTCTCACCTTTGAGATAGTCACAGGACACCCAATACCCTTGGCTCCTATCTTTTTTTTAAAAAATCAGTTTAGCATTTTATTTTATTTTAAAAATCGGCACCTGAGCTAAGCTAACATCTATTACCAATCTTCTTTTTTTTCTTCTTCTCCCCAAAGCCCCTCCAGTACATGGTTGTATATTCTAGCTGTAGGTCCTTCTGGCTCTGCCATGTGGGACGCTGCCTCAGCATGGCTTGATGAGTAGTACTAGGTCAGGTACTAGCACCCGTGATCCAAACCAGTGAAACCCTAGGCCACCGAAGCGGAGTGTGCGAACTTAACCACTTGGCCATGGGGTGAGCCCCAGCTCCTGCTTTTTTTTTTTTTTTTTTTGACCTGAAACTGATACAAGGAGATATACTCCAATATTGTAAAGGCCTATTTGCTTTTATTAAAAACACTCATATTTTGGTAGAGCAGTCTTCCACAGTGTGCTCCAGGAAGACGAAGACCTTAAGCATCACACTTTGCGACCTGGAGATTTCATCTGCTGGAAAGGACACCTCCAGAAGGACTCTGTTCAGCCTTGCTGGGAAGGCCCCTGTGAGGTGCTGTTAACTAACCCTTGTGCCACCACACTCCGGGGAAGGGACTGGTGGATTCAGGCGATATACTTGAAGACAACATTAAACCCTGACTGGACCTGCACATCATCTGGTGACCTGAAAGTAAACATTTCCTGGAATTAAAACAGACGACATCTGATGAGACAGCTTTTCCAAGATGTTCAGGCCAGGCCTGTTGGAATTTTGTCTGCTCAACCTGTGATGATGCCGTAACACTCCAGATGATCTTGAATGCTTATGATCTTGATAACGTATGAACCTTAGAAAAGAGAAATGCCTGAGAGTTCTCCCTTCTACCCTTCCTTGTTACTCAAATGTGACCTCAATAGATTTCCAGTCTGTTCACTTTCCCTTCAATGTGGGACACAACACCCAGGAAAGGTCCTTCCTGGCCTCAAGGGACAAAAGGCCAATGAAACCAGAAAAACCTGACTCTTAATCAGTGATGCTTTCAGAGAAAGAGCTTGGTGAAAAAGAGAAAATGTGAAAATTAATAAATTAAAAACTTCATTTTAAATGGAGTTGGGAGGCTGGAAGGGGAGGTCTCATTCCCTACGATGATTCTAGAGCCCAACAGGATGAGGGGAGACTTCCTCTTCCTGCCAACAACAGCCTAGCCGACGAGAAACCGTCACAACTCGGCCAGTGAAAAGTCACTATACTTCCAACTCTCAGTCCCGCCGACGGACTCTTTGTTCAGAACAGCCCTCCCAACATGCTTTCCCTTCTGTGAGTTTCTTCTCTCCTTGTTGACGGGGACTTGAATGTGGCTCACTGTGATTGCAGACCCTGAATTGCAGTTCTTTGTTGATCTCTAATAAACCCCTTTTTTTCTAGAGAAATAGCTGTCTATTTGTTTAAGTTCAACAGTATGTGTTGGCGACTATTATTATTATTACAGACAAGTACATCACGTGCTATATAGGCACAGAGGAAAGAGCAGATGACTCTCTCTGGGGAGGCTGGGAAGATTTTGTGGAGGAGGTGACATTTGAGTTGAGCCTTGATCTAGTTGTTTGCCAGGCAGTAATAGGACAGGAGTGGGTGTGGGAGAGTGTAACCCGTGCAGAGAGAGTATCACATGCATGGACAAGGACTCTTGAGAGAGGATGGGGTGAATGGAAAACCAACAGTAGACTGATTATTTGTAGGCTCCTTAAACACATTTTTTTCTTTCAAAGATGCAATAAAGGAAGAAATTACCAACTTACATGGAGAAAATATATTCTTGTTGTGTTTTGTTCTGATATTGTCCTGAAAGCACTGAGTGCATGTGTATATGTGGAAAGTGGCCTCTATAAGTTGATGAAGCTGGTTTTATATATACCAGAGTATATAGAAACGCCTATGTGCATACACTTGTTGATTTCCACGCACAGACAATTGTCTTTTGTGGCTGGTTTGGAAATCATCCTGCTCCTGGTCTTGCAAAATCCAAACTTGAATTGACTATAGTGATCCTAGGCTTCTGGACCACAGACATAACATAATCCAACAAGCTCATTTTATAGCCAATAGGCCTGAGGCCCAGAGAGTGACTTGCTTAGGGTTACTGCAGTGCCTAGTTTGTTGGGAGGGCCAGAATGAGAATTTGGGTGTTATTATAGTCTGAGCTGTATATCCCCAAAATTCGTATATTGAAGTCCTAGCCCCCAGTACCTCAGAATGTGGCCATATTTGAAGATAGGGTCTTTAAAGAGGTAATAAATTTAAAATGAGGTCATCAGGGTGGGCCCTAGTCCAATCTGACTGACGTCTTTACATGAAGAGGAGATTAGACATGGACACCTACAGAAGGAAGACCACGTGAAGACATAGGGGGAAGATGGACATCTCTAAGCCAAGTAGAGAGGTCTCAGAAGAAATCAACATGCTGACACCTTGGTCTTGGACTTCCAGCCTCCAGAGTTGTGAGAAAATAAGTTTCTGTTGCTTGAGTCATCCAGCCTGTGGTAGGTTCTGGCAGCAGCCCTGGCGAAATAATACAGGTGTCCCAACTGCAGCAGGTCAGTAGCTGCGGCTGTGACGCCAGGCAGGCGTTCTCTGCAGGTCCGCAGCTGCGGAGGGAAGGCCTAGGCCTGCGCTTGGCACAGGGCGAGGCCTCTGACACCAGGGCGCTTCTCCGGCCCTGGACTACCCTCGGAACGAATATTATCCCGGGCCATGCCTACACAACTTACCACCTCACCCAAGGAATTCATTTCCATCCACAAGACTCAGAAGAAGTTTCACCAAGTCAGCTCAATGAAAAGTTGATATGAATCTAATTTTGTAATTGATAATGATGATGATAATTTAATTTGTATACAGTGACTATCAATAAATATTACTGGTTAATTTGAATGTCTTAACTATCTTGATGGTAGTCTTATTGTGGACAAGGACTATAATAAAGGACTCATTTTGGTATTCTTTACTGTTGATAAAAAAAAATCCTTGTTAGATAGTGAGAAGACAAATTATTAACAATAATCCAAACAAACAGTGCCCCAGTTCTGGCACCAGCACAAGGTCATTTAATTTGGGCTTCTTAGAAACACGCCTTCCGACTCCCCATTGACATACTGCCATCTGGTGGAGCGGGGCCTGCGGCTCCACTTTCACAGTCTGATGGTGCCTGTGTCTTGACATATGTTTGTTCCCGCTTCCTGCTGATTTTCCTGACAGCTGTCCAAATTCAGGGACGAGAATCACGCAGGCCCAGGTCTTTGCAAAATACCGCAGGAAGTAGAAATTGTCTTTGATTTCCTCCTGCTTTGCTTTTCAATGATGCCAGCAGCCTGGCATTCCCCCTCCGCTGGATGAAATCTTGACTTCCATTCACCAAATTAATGTCTTTCTCCATCCCCCCGATTTTTTTATTTGCGTAGAACTGACAGTTTATAAATTACTTCTGAAACCACTATCTCATTTGACTCTTGAGCAACTTTTGGGGGTAGGCTAGTCTAGAATATTAACCTCATTCAATGAAAGTTTGAGTATTGGTTGTGCTCATGCTGTGGGTTAGGGATACAAAAATGGAGAGACCAGGGCCAACGTAATCACAGGGTGCAGAAGGCCCAGGGCTAGGAGTCCAGATAGTTTCAGGGGCCCATGAAACTGTTTTAATTTCTCTTAAAATCATAAGAAAAAAATGAACTTTTAGGTGGAAAAGATGTTTTATTCTAAAACTAACATATTCATCTTTATACCAATGTAAATTTTTAACATAATTTTGAAATCTTTAAAATGTAATTTTTAGTATTTTTAAGGAGGAAGAAGTCCACAAAGGTGAAACTGCCTAAGACCCATGACAATCGTAATACAGCCTGGAAAAAACAGGAATAAAATTAGATAATCAATTATGCAAATAAAAGTAATATGAGTAGGGGGATTTTAGTTTGTATCTAAATGGGATTGAAACCTGTTTGACTGAACACATCAGGAAAGCCAGAAAATGATTTGTATGTGGATATAGGAAAGTCGTGGGAGGGAACCAGAGCTATGGCTAGTGCTGGGGTTCAAATGTGCTGAGCATCTGGTAAACTGGTTTTAAGGCCAAACAGAACTTCAGTACTCCAGGGGTAGCATGCAGGGGAGTTATAAGGGGTTTCCTGGGAGGGAAATCATCCTGAGAAAGAGGAAAACAACCACAATGTTCTTGACCCCACAAGAAAATCCCACTCACCCTCATGAGCGGAGAAATTATTTCTAGGCTGCCCGTCACTTGGATTTATCGCCTGCCCAGCTCTGTGGAGAGCATTAGAGTGACCAGTTTATTTGTGAGCACTTGAGCAAGCCGTCGGAATCTCAGAAGCCCTTCGCGTAGGGGAGGCCTCGTAGAGCAGGGCTGCCACCCTGGAGGCTGTGAAGTGGCATCTCATCATGGTTCAACTTCCGCTTCCCTGATGACCACTGAAGTGGAGCACCTCTTCCTGTGCTTTTGTCGTTTGTGTATCTTCCTTGGAGAAATGTCCAGTCAGATCCTTTGCCAAGGCTTTTTATTTTCTATTTTTACTTCAGCTTCATTGGAGGTGTAACTGACCCGTAAAGCTGTAAGATATTTAAAGAGTACACCATGGTGATTTAATATTTGTACATACTGTGAAGAGATTTTTCCCTATCTAGCTAATTAACACATCCATCACCTCACATATCTATCTGTCTATATATTTTTGATGAGAACATTTAGGTTCTACTCTCCTAGAAAGTTTCAGTTATACAATATAGTGTTAACAATTATACTCATCATGTCATACATTAGATCCTCAGGACTTATTCATCCGATAGCTGAAAGTTTGTACGCTTTGACCAACCTCTCCCAATTTCCCCAACCTCCCAGGCCCTGGCAACCACCTTTTACTCTCTGTTTCTATAAATTTGACATTTATTTTTAGATTCCACATATGAATGATACCATGCAGAATTTGTCTTTCTCTGTCTGGCTTATTTCACTTAGTACAATGCCCTCAAGGTCCATATATATTGTCACAAACAACAGGATTTCCTGCTTTCTCCTGGCTGAATAAAATTCCATTGTGTGTATATATATATTACGTACATCTACATATGTATATAATATCTTCTTTATCCATTCCTCCATTGATGGACACTAAGGATGTTTCCATGTCTTGGCTATTATGAATGATGCTGCAATGAACATGGGACTGCAAATATCTCTTCAATATCCTGTTTTCATTTGCTTTGTATATATACCAAGAAGTAGAATTGCTTGATCATATGGTAGTTCTTTTTTTTGGTGAGGAATTCTCCTGTATTTTTGTCTGTGGGACACCACCACAGCAGGACTTAATGTGCATAGGTCTGTGCCCAGGACCCAAACGCACAAACCCTGGGCCACCAAAGTGGAACACACGAACTTAACCACTGCACCACCAGGCTTGCCTTGGTAGTTCTATTTTTAATATTTTGGGGAACCTCCATACTGTTCTCTATAGTGGCTGCACCAATTTACACTCCCACCAACAGTGTACAAGAGTTTCTTTTTCTCCACATCCCGTCAACACTTGTTATGCTTGTCTTTTTGATGATAGCCGTTCTAAAAGATGTGAAGTGAAATCTCATTGTGGTTTTGATTTGCATTTCCTTTATGGTTATTGACGTTGAGAACCTTTTCATTGGCCACTTGTATGTCTTCTCTGGTAAAATGTCCAGTTCCTCCACCCATTTTTAAATAGAATTGTTTGTATTTTTGCTATTGAATTGTGTGTGTTTTTATATATTTTGCATATTAACCCCTTATCAGATGTATGATTTGCAAAAATTTTCTACCATTCCATGGGTTGCCTTTTCATTTTGTTGATGGTTTCTTTGCTGTGCAGAGCCTTTTTGTTGACGTAGTCCCATTTGTTTATTTTTGCTTTCACTGTCAACTCCAAACATCATTGACAAAACTGATGTCGAGGAGCTTACAACCTACGTTTTCTTCTAGGAGTTTTATGGTTTGGGATCTTATGTTCAAGTCTTCAATCCATTTTGAGTTGATTTTTGTGTATAGTGTAAGATAGGGGTCTAGTTTCATTCTTTTGCATGAGGCTGTCCAGTTTTCCCAACATCATTTATTGAAGATATTATCCTTTCCCCATTGTGTACTCTTGGCTCCTGTGTCATAAATTAATTGACCATATATGTGTGGGTTTATTTTTGGGCTCTCTATTCTGTTCCATTTATCTATGTGTCTATTTTCATACCAATACCATACTGTTTTGATCACTATAACTTTGAAATCAGGAATTGTGATGTCTCCAGCTTTGTTCTTCCTCAAGATTGCTTTATCTCTTTGGGGTCTTTTGTGGTTCTAACCAAATTTTAGGATTATTTTCTATTTCTGTAATAAATGCCATTGGAATTTAGATAGAGATTGCATTGACCCTGTAGATTGCTTTGGGTAGTATAGGCATTTTCTTTTCATAAATATGCAATTTAATTTGATGTTTTCGGGGGAAACAGGCATTAAGCTGTAAGCTGATAAAATATGGATACCTAAAAACTTATAAAAGTATAAATATCCCCTTAGAAAATTTTAGTGATGGGTATTTTAAGAATATTAATTCTTCTGATCCATGAGCACAGACTATATTTCCATTTATTTGTGTCTTCTTCAATTTCTTTCATGGATGTCTTATAGTTTTCAATGTAAAGATCTTTAAACTCTGTTAAATTTATTCCTAGGTATCTTATACTTTTTGATGTAATTGTAAAAGGGACTGTTATTTTAATTTCTCTTTCCGATAGTTGATTTTAGTATATAGAAATGCAACTAATTTTTATATGTTGATTTTGTATCCTGAAACTTTACCGTATTTGTTTTTTAGTTCTAACAGTTTGTCTGGTAGAGTTCTTAGGGTTTTCTATATATAAGATCATGTCATCTGCAAACAAAGATAAATTTACTTTATTCTTTTGGATATGGATGCCTTAATTTCTTTTTCTTGCCTAATTGCTCTTGCTTGGACTTCCACTACTATTTTGAATAAAAGTGCAAGTGTGGACCTCCTTGTCTTGTTCCTGACCTTAGAGAAAGTGCTTTCAGCTTTTCACCATTCAATATGATGTTAGCTCCAGGCTTGTCAGATTTGGCCTTTACTATGTTGAGGTATGTTCCCTCTATACCCAGTTTGTTGAGAGTTTTTTAGTATGACTGTATGTTGAATTTTGTCAAATATTTTTTCTTAATTATTGAGACCACCCTCAATCATTTCTATCCTTCATTTTTGAAATGTGATGTGTCACATGGATTGATTTGCAGATGTTAAACTATTCTTGCATCCCTGAAATAAATTCCATTTGATCATGGTATATAATCCTTTTAATGTGCTGTTGTAATCAGTTGTTAATATTTTGTTGAGGATTTTGCATCTATGTTCGCTAGCGATATTGGCCTTTAATTTTCTTTTCTTGTAGTATTCTTGTCTGATTTTGCTATCAGGGTAATGCTGAACTTGTAACATGAGTTTGGAAGTGTTCCCTCCTCTCTTATTTCTTGGAATAATTTCAGAAAGATTGACATTAATTCTTCTTTAAATGTTTGCTAAAATTTACCAGTAAAACCATCTGGCCTTGGACTCTTGTTTGTCAGGAGGCTTTTGATTACTGATTCAATCTCCTTACTAGTAATTGATCTGTTCAGATTTTCTATTTCTTCATGATTCAGTCGTGTTAGATTGTATGTTTCTAAGAATGTATTCATTTATTAATTTAATTTAAAAGAAATGGATACATTTTTAGAATCATACAACCTTCCAAAACTGGACCAAGAAGAAGTAGAGGATTTGAATAAACCAATCACCAGTAAGATCGAAACAGTAATCAAAAACCTCCCCCCCCAAAAAACTCCAGGACCAGATGGCTTCCCTGGTGAATTCTACTAAACATTAAAAGAAGACTTAATATCTATGTTTCTCAAACTCTTCCAAAATATTAAAGAGGAAGAGAGGCTTCCCAACTCATTCTATGAAGCCAACATTATCCTGATACCAAAACCAGACAAGGACAACACAAAAAAAGAAAATTACAACCCAATATCACTGATGAACATCAATGCAAAAATCCTCAACAAAATACTAGCAAATTGAATACAACAATACATTAAAAAGATCATACATCATGATCAAGTGGGTTTCAATCCAGGGATGCAGGGATGGTTCAACATCCACAAATCAATCAATGTGATGCACCACATTAACAAAATGAAAAATCAAAATCACATGATCATCTCAGTAGATGCAGAGAAAGCATTTGACAAGATACAGCATCCATTTATGATAAAAACTCTAAATAAAATGGGTATAGAAGAAAAATACCTCAACATAATAAAAGCCATATATGACAAACCCACAGCTAATATTATTCTCAGTGGAGAAAAATTGAAAGCTATTCCTCTATTAACAGGAACCAGACAAGGATGCCCACTTTCACCATTCTTGTTTAACATAGTATTGGAAGTCCTAGCCAGAGCAATCAGGCAGGAAAAGGAAATAAGTGGGATCCAAATTGGAAAACAAGAAGTGAAACTGTCACTGTTTGCAGATGACATGATTTAATATACAGAAAACCCTAAAGAATCCACTAAAAACTTTTAGAACTAACAATTGAATATAGTCAAGTCACAGGATACAAAATCAACATACATATATCAGTTGCATTTCTATACACTAACAACGAAGTAGCAGAAATATAAATTAAGAATACAATCCCATTTACAATTGCAACAAAAAGAATAAAATACCTAGGAATAAACTTAACCAAAGCACTGAAAGATCTGTACACCAAAAACTGTAAAACGTTGTTGAAATAAATTAAAGAAGACACAAAGAAATGAAAAGATATTCCATGCTCTTGGATTGGAAGAATTAACATAGTTTAAATTTCCATAATTCTTAGAGCAATACATAGATTCAATGCAATCCCTATCAAAGCTCCAACAACACTTTTCCCAGAAATAGAACAAAGAATCCTAAAATTTATATGGAACAACAAAAGACCCTGAATAGCCAAAGGAATCCTGAGGAAAAAGAGCGAAGCTGGAGGTATCACTCTCCCTGATTTCAAAATATACTACAAAGCTGTAGTAACCAAAACAGCATGGTACTGGCACAAAAACAGATGCACAGATCAATGGAACAGAATTGAGAGCCCAGAAACAAACCCATACATATATGAACAGCTAATATTCGACAAGTGAGCCAAGAGCATACAATGGAGAAAGGAGAGTCTCTTCAATAAATGGTATTGGGAAAACTGGACAGCCAGATGCAAAAGAATGAAAGCAGACCATTATCTTACACCATGCACAAAAATCAACTAAAAATGGATTAAAGACTTCAATGTGAGACCTGAAACCATGAAACTGCTAGAAGAAAACGTAAGCAGTATGTTCTTCAACATGGGTATTAGCAGCATATTTTCAAGTACCATGCCTGACCGGGCAAGGGAAACAATAGAAAAAATAAACAAATGGGACTACATCAAACTAAAAGTCTTTTGCACAGCAAAGGAAAGCATCAACAAAACAAAAAGACAATCTAACAATTGGGAGAAGATATTTGCAAACCATATATCAGATAAGAGATTAATATACAAATATACAAAGAACTCCTACAGCTCAGCAACAAAAAGCCTACAACCCAATTAAAAAATGGGCAAAAGATCTGAACAGACATTTCTCCAAAGAAGATATGTAGATGGCCAACAGGCACATGAAAAGATGCTCAACATCATTAGCTATCAGGGAAACGCAAATCAAAACCACAATGAGGTATCACCTCACTCTGGTCAGAATGGGTATAATTCACAAGACAGTAAACAACAAGTGTAGGAGAGGATGTAGACAGAAGGGAACCCTCGTGCACTGCTGGTGGGAGTGCAAACTGGTGCAGCCACTGTGGAAAGCAGTATGGAGAGTCCTCAGAAAATTAAGAATAGATCTACCATATGATCTAGCTATTCCACTGCTCGGTATTTATCCAAAGAACTTGAAACACAAATGCATAAAGATATATGCACCCCTATGTTCATCACAGCCTTATTTGCAATAGCCAAGACTTGGAAGCAACCTAGGGTGAAGAAGGTGTGATATATATACACAATGGAATACTACTCAGCCATAAGAAACTATGACATCCAGCCATTTGTGACAACATGGATGGAACTTGAGGGTGATATACTAAGTGAAATAAGTCAGAGGGAGAAAGTCAAATACCATATGATCTCACTCATAAGTAGAAGATAAAAACAATGACAAACAAACACCGTAGAAACAGAGATTGGATTGGTGGTTACCAGAGGGGAACAGGGGAGGGAGGAGGGTGAAAGGGGTGATTAGGTACATGTGTGTGGTGATGGATTGTAATTAGTCTTTGGGTGGTGAACATGATGTAATCCAAACAGAATTCAAAATATATTATGATGTACACCTGAAAGTTATAATCCAATGTTACTGCAAAAAAAATTAATTAATAAAGAATGTATCCATTTCTTTTAGGTTGTCCAGTTTGTGGCTGTAGTCTTTTATGATCCTTTGTATTTATGTGGTACCAGTTACAATGTCTCCTCTTTCATTTCTAATATTATTTATTTGAATCCTCTCTTTTTTTTCTCTTGGTGAGTCTAACTCAAGGTTTGTCTGTTCTGTTTATCTTTTCAAAGAACCAGTTCTTAATTTCATTGATCTTTTCTATCGTCTTTTCAGTCTCTATTTAATTTCTTTCCATTCTGATGTTTATTTCCTTCCCTCTACTACCTTTGGGATTAGTTGTTTTTTTTTATTCCATTGAGGTGTAAAGTTAAGATATTTATTTGAGATCTTTGTTTTTCTTAATGTAGGCATTTATTGCTATAAATTTCCCTCTTAGAACTACTTTTCCTGCATCACATAAGTTTGGGTATGCTGTATTTCCAATTTCATTTGTCTCAAGATAGTTTTGATTTCTTCTTTGAACCCTTCTTTGAACAACCCATTGGTTGTTTAGTAGCAAGCCGTTTAATCTCCACATATTTGTGGATTTCCTAGTTTTCTTCTTGTAATTGATTTCTAGTTTCATGTCACTGTGGTCAGAAAATATGCTTGACATGATTTCAGTCTTCTTAAATTTATTAAGACCTGTTTTGTGGTCTAACATATGATCTATCCTGGAGAATGTTCCATGTGTGCTTGGGAAGAATACACATTCTGCTGCTCTTTCGTGGAATATTCTGTAAGTATCTGTTAAGTCCATCTGGTCTGACATGTGAAGTCCACTGTTTCCTTACTGATTTACCATGTGGATAATCTATCCATTCTTGAAACTGGGGTATTGAAGTCCCCAACTATTGCTGCATTGCTGTCTATTTCTCCCTTCAGGTCTGTTAATATTTGCTTTATATATTTCCATCCTCCTATTTTTGGTACATTAATATTTGCAAATGTTGTATTCTCTTGTTGGGTTGACCCCTTTATCATATATAATGGCCTTTGTTTCTTAATACAGTCTTTTGTTTTAAAGTCTATTTCGTCTGATATAAACATAGCTACCCCTGCTTTCTTTTGGTTTCCAATTGCATGGAATATCTTTTTCCATTCCTTCACTTTTAGTCTGTGTGTGCCCTTAAAGCTGAGGTGAGTCTCTTGTAGGCAACATATAGATGGTCTTCTTTTTTTTTTTTTTTATCCATTCAGCCAGTCTATGCCTTTTGATTGGGAAATTTAGTCCACTTACGTTTAAAGTAATTATTGATGAGTATGGATGTACTATTGCCATTTTTAAAATTTTTTTCTGGCTGTTGTGTAATTCCTTTGTTGTTTTCTTCTTCTCTTGCTCTCTTCCTTTGTGATTTGATGATTTCTGTAGTGGCATGCTTAGATTCCTGTCTCTCTAACTTGTGTGTTTCTGCTGAGGGTTTGTACTTTGTTGTTACCATAAGGCTTACATAAAACATCTTATTTTATAACAGTCTATTTTAAACTGAAAACAACTTAACTTTGAACACATAGTAAAACTCTACATTTTTACTCCCCCCTCCATTTTATGTTTTTGATGTCACAGTATGCATCTTTTTACCCCACATCTGTTAACAAATTATTGTAATTATAGTTATTTTTAATACTTTTGTCTTTTAACCTTCATTCTAGATTGATAAGTGATTTACCCAACACCATTACAACATTACAGCATTGTGGATTTAATTATATATTTACCTTTACCAGTGAGCTTTATACTTGCAGATGTTTTCCTGCTATGAATTAGCTTCCTTTTGTTTCAACCTGGTAAAGTCTCTTTAACATTTCTTGTAATGCTGGCCCAGTGGTACTGAACTCCTTCAGCTTTTGCTTGTCTAAAAACTCTTGATCTCTTTTTCAATTTTGAAGGACAACTTTGCTAGGTAGAGCATTCTTGGTTGGAAGTTTTTTTCTTTCAGTGCTTTCAATATATCGTGTCACTCCCTTCAGGCCTGAAAAGTTTTTGCTGAAAAATCTGCTGATAGTTTTATGGGGGGAGGGGTCCCTTGTTTATAATAAGTAGTTTTTCTCTTGCTGCATTTAAGATTCTCTTCTTGTCTTTAAATTTTGACAGTTTAATTATAATGTGTATCAATGTGGAGTTTTTTAGATTCATGTTATTTGGAATTCTCTGGGTCTCTGGATATGGATGTCTGTTTCTTTCCCCAGGTTAGGGAAGTTTTCAGCCATTCTTTCTTCAAATAATCTTTCTGCTCCCGTTTATCTTCTCCTTCTGGGGCCATATAATGCAAATATTGGTCTTCTTTATAGTGCCCCATAAATCTCTTAACCTATCTTTACTCTTTTTTGGTTTTTTTTTTCTTTTTGCTCCTCTGATGGTGTGAATTCCATTGCCTTGTCTTTGAGTTCACTACTCCTTTCTTCTGCTTCATCCAGTCTGCTGTTGAGCTCCTCTATTGAATTTTTCTGTTCAGTTATTGTATTTTTCAGCCCTATGATTTCTGTATGGTACTTTCTTATATTTTTCTATCTCTTTGTGGAAATTCTGACTTTATTCATGCATTGTTCTTCTGAGATCTGTGCACACCTAATGACCATATTTTGGAATTTTTTTCAGGTAAATCACTTATCTTTGTTTTATTAAGGTTTTTTTCTGATGCTTTATTTTATTCTTATATTGAAACATATCCCTTTGTTTCTTAATTTTCCTTGACTCTCTGTGTTGGTTTCTGTGCATCAGATAATACAGTCACTTTTCTCAGTCTTGATGGAGTGGTCTCATGTAGGAGATACACTTTGTCATTCAGGTTGGCCCAAGCTCTTTGTTGTCTCTCAACCTTTGTGATTGTCCAAGCAGCCCTCTTTGTTCTTAGTGGCTTCCAGTAGTTGAGGGTATGCCACGACCTTTCAGTGTGCCAAAGGGAGGATCTCAGTCAGCACCCAGATGCAGGCTGATTGAAGCTGGACCCTCAGGCAGCAGCTTTTAAAGTCTGCAAATAGACCTCTTTCAGAGAAAGACTGAGAGATGGGCATTTACGTCTGCTTCTTCTGTGCTGAGCCCTGGAGCCCTGTACTGAGTATCCAGTTAAGAACTGTTTCTTTGTCTGCTAAAGTCCTGTGGGGCTCTGAATACAAGCCCTGATGGCCACAAGAGCCAAGTGATCAAGCAGTGCATCCCCTGGGCAGGAGCCCAAAAGCTGGGACACCAGATATGTGCACAAGTTCCTTCCAGGGAGACACCAGCATGCTGGAGCAGGACAGAGGAAGAATGCAGTGATGGTGCACAGTCCTCAGGGAAGATCACAGACAACTTCTAGATGTGTCCTAAATTAGAAGCCTGATTCTCAGGCAGCAGCTTTTAAAGTATGTAAATAGGCCTCGTTTAGGGAAAGACTGAGAGATGGGTGTTTTGGTCTGCCTCCTCTATGCTGAGCCCTGTGGGGACAGTCATATTAGTCCTCATAAACCCATTAAGAATTGTTTCTTCATTTTCTATAATCTTGTGATTCTTGTGGACACAAGCCCCATTGACTTTCAGAGCTTGGTGTTTCAGGGGTCTGTACCTCAGATGGAAGTCTTAAAAGTTGGGGAACTGGACCCTTGGCCCAAACCCTTTGCTCCTCAAGTAGAATCTGGGAATTGAGAGTATGTATTGTACATTGCTGTGCTGGGGATCGGGTTTATGGCTAGAGTATGTCTTTAGCCCTTCCTTGCCATATTGATGTGAGTATTTTCTTGTTCACCCAGTGTGTAAGGGTTGTTAAGAGAGTTTCTGGATTTCCTTCAGGTGGAATTGCTCCATGTGTAGCAGTAAATTTTGTATGTCTGTGGGAGGAGGTAAATTCAGGTGCCTCCTGTGTCATGAAGTTGGACTGGACATTTTGCCTGTTGACAAATAAAAATGGCAAGCAATAGGATATATTAGAGTATATGAGGAAGCCATTTGGTATAAACCTAATTCGGCCTGACTTTGTTTTTCCAAAAGGGCCTGACTGTGGCCATTGAGCATGCATTGTATATCTGCTTAGATATTTTGAGATAAAGGTGCAACTTCCCTCCCCCTCCCAATGTTGGCATCTCCTTAAAGATTAAGCATCTTTCTTTAGGCTGGGAACTGATTGCAGCGCTCAACTGTGACCTCCCAGCTCGAGGCAACGGACCTGCCACCCTGCGGGGTTCACTGAGACAGCAGGCCTATCTGCTGTTTCCATCAATCACTGTGCTGACAGAGCAGCCTCGTGACTATTGTAAAAGGGACATTTCAATCATATGTGAAACATACTCTTTGAGGGTATATAACCACCCTGTATACCCCCACTTCTTTGGAGTGCTCTGTTCCTCTGTGGAAAGACTCTCCTGGGTTATAATCCTCAGATTTAAGCTCAGAATAAACTCACCCAACTTTTCATTTATAGATTGGTTATGGATTATTTTCGTCGACGCTATGTTTTGAGTTCTTTGTCTTATTATTATTGAGTTTTAAGAGTTCTTTATATATTCTAATACAAGTCCCTTATATGATTTGAAAATATTTGATTCCATTCTTTGGATTGTCTCATTTTCTTGATGGTGTCTTTTGAAGCACAAAAGTTTTAAATTTTGATGAAATTCACTTTATTTATTTTCCTTTTGTTGCTGTGTTATTGGTGTCCTGGCTAAGAATCTTTTGCCAAATTCAAGGTCATGAAGATTTATTCCTCTGTTTTCTTCTAAGAAATCTGTGGTTTTAGCTCTAAAATTTAAGACTTTGATCTATTTTGAGTTAATTTTTATATATAGTGTGATATAATATAAATATCCAGTTGTCCCAGCATCATTTTCCCCACTCAACACCATTTTTTGAAAAGATAATTCTTTTGCCATTGGATGGTGCTGGCACCTTTGTTGAAAATCAGCAGATCACAGACATGTGAATTTATTTCTGTATTCTCAGTTGTATTCCATTTATCTATATGTTTATACTTGTGCCAGTATCACACTGTCTTGATTATTGTTACCTCATAGTAAGTTATGAAATTAGGAAGTCTAGGATCTCGTGCTTTTCTCTTTTTCAGGATTTTGGCTATTCTGAGTTTCTTGCAATTTCGTATGAATTTTAGAATTGCTTGTCAATTGATGCAAAGAAATTAGCTGGAATTCTATGGGAGATTGCATTGAATGGAAGATCAATTTGGGCATATTGCTGTTTTAACAACATTCCAAGTTTTCAGATCTATGAAAATGGGACGTTTGTTCAATTATTTAGATCTTTACTTTATTTCAGAAATGTTTTGTAGTTTTCAGAGTATAGGTTTTGTGTTTCATTTGTTAAATGTATTCCTAAGTATTTTATTATTTTAAATATTATTATAAATGGAACTGTTTTCTTAATTTAATTTTCAGATTATTCATTGCAAATGTTTATAAATATAATTGATTTTTGTATATGTACTTTGAATACTAAAGTCTTGCTGAACTCATTTATTAGTTCTAAATTTTTTAGATGTATTTCTTAGAGTTATTTGTTCTTTTTTTTTTTTGAGGAAGGTTAGCCCTGAGCTATCATCTGCCACCTATCCTCCTCTTTTTGCTGAGGAAGGCTGACCCTGAGCTAACATCTGTGCCCATCTTCCTCTACTTTATACTTGAGATGCCTGCCACAGCATTCCTTGACAAGCGGTGCATATGTCCACACCCGGAATCCAAACTGGCAAACTTGGGGCCACCAAAGCAGAACCTGTAAACTTAACTGCTGCACCACCAGGCCAACCCCTTTATTATTCTTATTCTTAGAATTAATTAATTAATTTTTATTGAGGTAAAATTGGATTGTAACATTATAGATAATTTTGAGTGTACGTGGTTATATTTGGATTTCTGTTTAGATCACATCGTGTTCACCACATAAAGACTAATTAAAATCTGTCACCACACACATGTGCCTAATCACCCCTTTCTCTCTCCTCCCTCCTCCCTTCCCCTCTGGTAACCACCAATCTATTCTCTGTTGCTATTGTGTTTGTTTGTCATTGTTTTTATCTTCTACTTATGAGTGGGATCATACAGTATTTCACTTTCTCCCTCTGACTTATCTCACTTAGCATAATACACTCAGGGTTCATCCATGTTGTCACAAATGGCTGAATGTCATCATTTCTTATGGCTAAGTAGTAGTCCATTGTGTATAAATACCACATCTTCTTTATACATTTGTCTCTTGATGGGCACCTAGGTTGCCTCCAAGTCTTGGCTATTGTGAAAAGTGCTGTGATGAAGATAGGGGTGCATGTATCTTTATGCATTCATGTTTTCACGTTCTTTGGATAAATACCCAGCAGTGGAGTAGCTGGATCATATGGTAGATGTATTGTTAATTTTTTGAGAAATCTCTATACTGTTTTCCATAGTGGCTACACCACTCTGCACTCCCACCAAAAGAGTAAGAGAGTGCCCTTCTCTCCACATCCTCTCCAACACCTGTTCCCTGTCTTGTTAATTTTAGCCATTCTGACCAGAGTGAGGTGATATCTCATTGTAGTTTTGATTTGCATTTCCCTTGATAGTTAATCATGTTGAGCATCTTTTCATGTGCCTGTTGGCCACCTGAATATCTTCTTTGGAGAAATCTCTGTTCAAATCTTTTGTCCATTTTTTAATTGGATTGTCAGTTTTTTTGTTGTTGAAATGTATGAGTTATTTTTATAATTTGGATATTAACCACTTATCCGATAAATGGTTTGCAAATATCTTCCCCCAATTGTTAGGTTGTCTTTTCGTTTTGTTGATGGTTTCTTTTGCCGTGCAGAGGCTTTTTAGTTTGATGTAGTACCATTTGTTTATTTTTTCTTTTCTTTCCCTTGCCCAATCAGACGTGGTATTGGAAAATATGCTGCTAAGATCAGTGTCAAAGAGTGTTCTGCCTATGTTTTCCCCTAGAAGTTTCATGGTTTAGGTCTTACATTGAAGTTTTTAATCCATTTTGAGTCAATTTTTGTGCATAGTGTAAGATAACGGTCTACTTTCATTCTTTTGCATCTGGCTGTCCAGTTTTCACAACACCATTTATTGAAGACATTTTCTGTTCTCCATTGTATGTTCTAGGCTCCCTTGTCAAAAATTAGCTGTCCATAGATGTGTGGGTTTATTTTGGGGCTCTTGATTCTGTTCCACTGATTTGTGTGTCTGTTCTCATGCCAGTACCATGCTATTTTGGTTACTATAGCTTTGTGGTATATTTTGAATCAGGGAGTGTGATACCTCCATCTTTGTTCTATTTTCTCAGGATTCCTTTGGCTATTTGGGATATTTTGTTATTCCACATAAATTTTAGGATTCTTTGTTCTATATCTGTGAAAAATGTTGTTGGAACTTTGGTAAGGATTGCACTGAATCTGTATACATCTTTAGGAATTATGGAAATTTAAACTATGTTAATTCTTCCAATCTAAGATCATGGAATATCTTTCAATATCTTTGTGTCTTCTTCAATTTCTTTCAACAATATTTTATAGTTTTCAACGTACAGATCTTTCACTTCTCTGGTTAAGTTTATTCCTAGGTATTTTATTCTTTTTGTTGCAATTGTAAATGGGATTGTATTCTTAATTTCTCTTTCTGCTACTTCATTTTTGATGTATAGAAATGCAACTGATTTTCGTATGTTGATTTTGTATCCTGCAACTTTACCATATTCATTTATTAGTTCTAAAAGTTTCTTAGTGGATTCTTTAGGGGTTTTGATATACAAAATCATGTCATCTGTAAATAGTGACAATTTCACTTCTTCCTTTCAATTTGGATTCCTTTTATAACCTTTTCTTGCCTAATCGCTCTGGCTAAGACTTCCAGTACTGTGTTAAATAAGAGTGGTGAAAGTGGGCATCCTTGTCTGGTTCCTATTCTAGCTTTCACTTTTTCTCCATTGAGAATGATATTAGCTGTAGGTTTTTCATACTTGGCCTTTATTATGTTGAGGTGTTTTCCTTCTATACCCATTTTATTCACAGTTTTTATCATAAATGATTGCTGTATCTTGTCAAACGCTTTGTGTCTATTGAGATGATCATGTGATTTTTATTTTTCATTTTGTTAATGTGGTGCATCAGGTTATCGATTTGCGGATGTTGAACCATGCCTACATCCCTGAAATAAATCCCACTTGATCATGGTATATGATCTTTTTAATGTATCGCTGTATTCAATTTGATGGTATTTTGCTGAGGATTTTGAATTAAAATTCATCGGTTATATTGGCCTGTAATTTCTTTTTTTGCCTTGTCCTTCTCTTGTTTTGGTATCAGGGTAATATTGGCTTCATAGAATGAGTTAGGAAGCTTCCCCTCCTCTTCAATTTTTTGGAGGAGTTGAAGAAGAATAGGTATTAAGTCTTCTTTGAATGTTTGGTAGAATTCTCGAGGGAAACTGTCTGGTCCGGGGCTTTTATTTTTTGGGAGGTTTTGATTACTCCAATCTCCTTATTGGTGATTGCTCTATTAAAATTCTCCATTTCTTCTTAATCCAGTTTTAGAAGGTCGTATGAGTCTAAGAATTTATCCATTTATTCCAAATCATCCAATTTGTTGATGTATAGCTTTTCATAGTATTCTTTTATAATCTTTTGTATTTCTGAAGTGCCCATTGTAATTTCTCCTCTTTCATTTCTGATTTTATTTATTTAAGGCTTCTCTCTTTTTTCTTGGTGAGTCTAGCTAAGGGTTTGAAAATTTTGTTTATCTTTTCCAGGAACAAGCTCTTGATTTCATTGACTTTTTCTGTTTTTTTCTTTTTTAGTATTTCTTTTATTTTTGCTCTGATTTTTATTATGTGCTTCCTTCATCTGATTTTGGTCTTTCTTTACTCTTCTTTTTCCAGTTCCTTTTGGTGCATCATTGATTGTTTATTTGGGATTTTCCTTGTTTGTTGAGGTGGGCCTGTAGTGCTATAAGCTTCCCACTTGTGGGATACTTTTGCTGTATCCCGTAAATTTTGGCATGTTCTAGTTTCATTTTCATTTGTCTCCAGGGACTTTTTGATTTCTGGTTTGATTTCTTCATTGACCAAATTGTTGTTCAGTAGCATTTTGTTTAATCTCAACATATTTTTGGCTTTCGGATTTTCTTCCTGTAGTTGATTTCTTGTTTCCCACTGTTGTGGTCAGAAAAGATGGTTGGGAGTATTTCAATCTTCTTAAACTTATTGAGACTTATTTTGTGCCCTAATATATGATCTATCCTGGAGAATGTTCCATGTGCATTTGAAAAGAATGTATATTCTGTGGTTTTTGCATGGAATGTTTTATATATCTACTAAGTCCATCTGGTCTAGTGTGTCATTTAAGGCCAATGTTTCCTTATTGATCTTCTGTTTGGATGATCTACACATTCGTGTAAGTGGAGTGTTAAAGTCCTCTACTATTATTGTGTTACTATCTATTTCTCCTTTTATGTCTGTTAGTAATTGCTTTATATATTTGGGTGCTTCTGTGTTGGGTGCATAGATAGTTACAAGTGTTATATCCTCTTGTAGGATTCTTCCCTTTATCATTATGTAGTGCCCTTCTTTGTGTCTTGTTACAGTTTTCTCTTAAAGTCTGTTTTGTCTGATATAAGTATTGCTACCCCAGATTTATTTTCCTTGCCATTTGCATGGAGTATCTTTTCCATCACTTCAAATTTCAGTTTGTGAGTGTCCTTAGATCTGAAGTGTTTCTCTTGAATGCAACATATATATGGGTCTTGCTTTTTTACCTAATTGGTGATACTATGCCTTTTGATTGGAGCATTTAGCCCATTGACATTTAAAGTAGCTATTGATAAATATGTACTTATTGCCATTTTGTTACTTTTTTCTGGGTGTTTTAGTAGTTCTACTCTGTTCCTTTCTTATTCTCTTGCTCTCTTCCCCTGTGGTTTGATGGCTTTCTGTAGTATTATGTTTGGGTTCCTTTCTCTTAATTTTTTGTGTATTTATTATAGATTTCTGGTTTGTGATTGCCATGAGGTTCATATATAATAACCATATATATAGGTATAGCCATCTATATTAAGTTTATGGTCTCTTTAGTTTGACGTATTACTAAAAGCTCTACTCTTTTCTTTTCCTCCTTCCACATTTTATGTTTTTGATATCATATCTAACATCTTTTTAAATTAAAAAAATTTTTTAAGATTGGTACCTGAGCTAACAACTGTTCCCAATCTTCTTTTTTTCCTGCTTTTTCTCCCCAAGTCTCCCCAGTGCATAGTTGTATATTTTAGTTGTGGGTCCTTCTAGTTGTGGTATTTGGCATGCTGCCTCAACATGGCCTGATGAGCAGTACCATGTCCACACCCAGGATCCAAATCAGTGAAACCCTGGGCCGCCGAAGTGGAGCACGTTGAACTTAACCACTTGGCCATGGGGATGGCCCTAACCTCGTTTTTTGTGCCTGTGTATCTGTTACCCTCTTATCATGGAAATAGATAATTTTAATACTTTTGTCTTTTGACCTGCATATCTTCATGGGTGGTTGACCTGCTACATTTACTGAATATTTGCCTTTATGAGTGATTTTATTGCTTTTACTGATGATAATTTTCTTATTCCTATTTGTGGTCTTCTCTTTCCCACTTAAATAAGTCCATTTTGCAATTCTTGTAAGGCTCCTTTCTTGATGATAAACTCCATTAGTTTTTGCTTCTCTTGGAAACTATTTATCTCTCCTTCCATTCTGAATGATAACCTTGCCAGGTAGAGTATCTTGGCTGTAGGTTTTTTCCTTTTAGCATTTTAAATATATTGTGTCACTCCCTGTTAGCCTGTATGGTTTCTGCTGAGAAGTCAGCTGATAGCCTTATGGAGTTTCCCTTGTATGTCACTTGTTGCCTTTCTCTTGCGGCTTTTAGGATTCTCTCTTTATCTTGCATTTTGGCCATTTTAATTATAATGTGTCTTAGTCTGGGCCTCTTTGGGTTTATCTTGGTTGGTGCTCTCTGTGCTTCCCATAACTGGATGTCTGTTTCTTTCCTTAGGTTAGGAACGTTTTCAGCTATTATTTCTTCAAATAGATTCTCTGCCCCTTTGTCTCTCTCTTCTTCTTCTGGGACACCTATAATAAAGTTGTTAGTGCGCTTGATGTTATTTCAGAGGTCCCTTAGACTGTCTTCATTCTTTTTAAATTCTTTTTTCTTTTATCTGTTCTCCTTGGGTGATTTCCTCTTGTCTTTCATCCTGCTCACTAATCCATGCTTCTGTATCATTTACTCTGCTATTGATTCCCTCTAGTGAATTTTTCATTTCCAGTATTGCATTCTTCATTTCTGATTGGTTCTTTTTTATATTTTCCAGTTCTTTGTTCTCACTGAGCTTGTCCATTCTTCTTTCAAGATCAGTGAGCATCTTTATGATTTTTTTTTAACTCTTTGTCAGGTAGATTGTTTATTTCTGTTTTGTTTAGTTCTTTTTCTGGAGTTTTGTCCTGTTCCCTTGTTTGGAACCTATTCCTTTGTCTCCTCATTTTGTCTCTTTCTTTGCGGTTATATCTATGTATTACATAGGTCAGCTACATCTCCTGATCTTGGAGAGCTGGCCTTAAGTAAATGCCTTATGAGGCCCAGCAGTCTAGTTACCTCTTGTCACCAGTTCCAAATGTTCCAGGAGTGTTCCCTGAGTGGGCTACATGTGTCCTTCTGTTGTGGCTGGGTTGCTCTTGCTGCAGGCACCCAGGGAGACTAGGCTGTCCCCCTAACTGGCTGGCTGTAATGGTCAGCTGTGTGTGGCTGCTATGGACACTTCAGACACTTTATTGGGATTGGGGAGCCCCAGCACAGCTGGCTGCACATTCCTCTTGCAGTTTTTCTGTTAAGTGAGTTGGCCCCCAGCGTGGATGGTTGTTAGGCTCAGGGGCTTACAATTGCTGTTGGCCTCTGTCCTGCAAGGCTGTTGTCAACTCTCTCAGGATTGCAGCTGAGTAGTGCTGGCTCTAGGCATTGGAGCACCCAATTGTTTCAGGCTTTGCAAGGTGGGGCTGATCCCCTTTGTGGCTGTTTGAGAAGCACAAATCTGCTGCAGCTGACAACCCCCCCCCCCACCTGCAGAGCCACACATCCTGTCAACACAGTCCTGCCCCATGCATGCACCCCAGCCCACTGAAGCAGACTTAGCTGCCCCATTTCAGAGGCCCCACACACTCCACCAATGCAGGCCCACCCCTTGTGCATGCCCTGCCCCACAATGGCAGACCCATTCACCTGACTGCAGAGGCTCTAGGCAACCCACCTATGTGGGCCCACAAGTTTCCTGAAGGCTTGCTTTTTGGTGGGGCCAGTCCCTAGGGTGGGCTGCCTGCCCTGGATGAACTGGATTAAATCAGTGCTCTAGTGGATGGGGCAGAGCCCTGTGTTAATAGGCTGAGGAAAGAACTCCAATGGCTTCCACCAGCATCTGTGTCAGCACGCCTGCACTAGGTCACACTAATGGCTGCTGCCAGTGTCTCAGTCCCTGGAGAAGTCTCATGTCTCACTGAGATGCGCCCAGAGCCTATCAAGTGAGTCTTTTTCACCAAAGAACTGTGCACCTTTCTCTCTGGTGATTTTAAGTTGCTTTCTGAAATGGCTGAATTTGTGTGTGGGCCCTTTAAGAGTTGGGGTTTTTCCCCTTATGTCCAATAGCTTTTTCGGAGGTATTCCCCATTGTTGTTAGGAGCCAGCAAAGCTGGATATTATGACCCTTGTCTTGGTTGTGCTGAGTCCGAAAGCTGCTTATTGTGGTAATGCTCTCCTGCTCAGATTCCCCACTCCTCTAGGGAAGGCTTCGTATCTTAAGATTGCTCCCTGCCAGCCACGAGACATTGCGGCTCATGAAGGCAGCTGTTTTTCTCTCCAGAAAGGAATGTCTTCCTCTTCCACCTCAGTCAGCAGTGTCCCTTGTTGCGGGGGTACTTTTTATCCAGTTTTCAGTTCTCTCTCGGGATAATTCTTCAAGATTTGTTGTAAATGTGTTGTGCTCATGGAGGAGGTGAGTTCTGAGTCTGCCTATGCCACCATCTTGACACCAGCTTGTATTTTTCTTTGAAGAAATGAATACTCAAATCCTTTGCCCTTTTAAAAAATAAAGTTGCCTTTTTGTTGTTGAGTTCTACAATCAAATTTAAATATTTTATAAAATATTGTATGTCAACTATACTTCAATAAAAAATATTCTAATGTACTTCTCTCAATACTAGAATAAGAAAACAGAAAAAATGATAAGGCTATAGAAAATTTGAACAATACAACTAAAACCTAAATATCTTGATCTAGTTGACTAGGTGGAATAGAGTTTGGAAAACTATTTCTGTAAAGGACCAAATAGTAAATATTTTACACCTAGCAGGCCATGAATAGTTTCTGTCACACATTTTTCCCAATTGATATATGAATTTTATAACTTTTAACTCCATCTTTCCTTTTCTTCCTTATGTTCTATTGTCCTATATTATTTTTACTTCTGCCTGTATTTTCAACCTACAACACATTACTATTATTGATTTAATTGCTTCAAATTTATTTAAGCTAACAGTATAAATATATTTCCAGTACTATTGCATCTTTTTGAGTTTCTGTCTTTCTCCTTTGATCATTCTCCTCCTCCCTGAAGAACTGGCTTTAATACTCGTTTCAGTACAGTGTGTTGACAGTGAATCCTGTTGGCTTTGTTTTACAGAAAACGTCCTTATGTTTCTTTCATTTTTTGAAGACTATTTTTGTAGGATAAATTCTAGGTTAATATTTGTTTTCTTCCAGCACATTAAAGATGTCATTCCAGAACCTTTGGCCTTCCATTGTTTCTAGTGAAAAGTCAGCCTCGTCTCTTCTTATTTGGAAGTTTGTTTTCTCTCCTATTATTGGTTATTTTAAAGTAATGTGTCTTTTTTTATCTGACTGCTTTTAACATTTCTCTTTATCTTTAGTGTTATCATAGTGTTTACTATGGTGTGCCTACTTGTGGTTCTTTGTTTTATCTTCCTTGGAGTTCACAGAGCTTCTTGAATCTGTGGTATCATGTATTTCATCAGTTTTGGAAAATTATTAGCCAGTATTTTTTCATATAATGTGTCCCTTGACTTGAATATTTGCTTTTAAAGCCTTAATTCTAACTCTAAAAGATACTTTATCCTTTGTTCCAGGGATTTCAAGCATCAAGGAGAAGAAAAGGGAGAGATTTTTAGATTAAAGAGCATTTTTCCCCTTTTCCTTTAAGTTGCAACTAATACTGACCTGTCCACTTGTCCTTCTGTCTCTCTCCCTTTCTGCAAACTGGTTAGGTTTTTTGGATACATATAGCAGAGTTTTTCTGAAGGCTTCACACCCAAGGTTTCCCTTATTCTAATTTGAAATAATTTGGACTTTAGGTATGAAGACAAGAGGCAAGAATAAACTTTCTTTTTACTTAAATCTTCTCTGTAGTTAGTTTTCTTTCTTTAAATATAAAGGAAATGGTTATCTACAGTGGTAGCAGATGTGAAAAAGGTCACACTTTCACCCTTACAATGTGTCCTTTCTTTAAACTGCTTTGCTTCCTATCTTAGCCCTCATGCTTCTTTGCGGATGTCTCTGCCTGCCCACTCCTTAAATATCAATAAACCTTGGGATTCTTTCCTTGATTCTTTTATCTCTTCATTTTCATATTTCCTAGATTTTATCCTCAGGGATTTAATTACCAATATATGCTGATGGCTTCTGAATTGTACCTCTAATTCAGATTCCTTTTGCAAATTTCAGAACCATATATTCAACTGTATACCATACATTTCATTTGTATGTCTGGTGGACATCTCAAATTCAGCATATTCAAAATTGAGCTTACTATTTCGCACGCAAACTGCTTACTTTCCCCTCTGATCTTAATGAATAGCAGCTCCATCAACTCACTTGCCCAAGTTAGAAATCTGGGTCTCATTCTTTTTTTGTTTGTTTTAACAGCTTTGTTGAGGTATAATTCACATTCCATGCAATTCACATATTTAAGGTGTACAATTCAATTTTTTTGTATATTACATTATTTATTTTTAAAAATTATAGTAAAATATACGTAATAAAAATTTGCCATTTAAACCATTTTAAGCATACAATTCAGTGCCATTAACTACATTCACAATGTTGTGCAACCATCACCACTATTTCCAAAACTTTTAATCACCCCAAATGGAAATTCTGTAACCATTAAACAATAACTCTGTATTCCTCCTGCCCCACCAGCCCTTGGTAATCTCTAACTTACTTTCTGTCTCTATGAATTTACCTATTCTAGGTATTTCATATAAGTGGAATCATACAACATTTGTCCTTTTGTGTCTGGCTTTTTCACTTAACATAACATTTTCAAAATTCATCCATGTTGTAGCATGTATCAGAACTTCATTCATGTTTATGGCTAAGTAATATTTGAATTATATATATATATATATATACACCACATTTTGTTTATCCAATTTTCTGTTGAACATTTGAGTTTCTTCCATCTTTTGGCTATTGTAAATAAGGCCACAATGAACATTTGCATATACATATCTGTTTGAATCCCTATTTTGAATTATTTTGGGTATCTACCTAGGAGCTGAACTGCTGGGCCATAAGGCAACTCTGTGTTTAGCTTTTCAAAGAACTGCTTTCCGCAACAGTGGTATCATTTTACATTCTCACCAGTAATGTACAAGTGTTCCAATTTCTCCACATCCTTGCCAACATTTATTTTCCATTTTCTTTTATTATAGCCATCCTAGTAGGTGTGAAGTGGTGTCTCATTGTGGTTTAAATTGGCATTTTCCTAATGACTAATATTGTTGGGCATCTTTTCATGTGCTTATTAGCCATTTGTATATCTTGTTTGGAGAAATAGCTACTCAAGACTATAGCCCACTTTTTAATTGGGTCATTTATCTTTTTGTTGTTGGAGTTCTTTTTATTCCGGATATATTTACTTTAACTTCTTTATTTTCCCAGATTAAAATAATCCTTAAATCTCAAGGATCCTATTTTCTTAAAACAATTTCAGTCTATCCTATTTTTTTTTATCCCCATTACTTCTTTTGGAAGACCACTACCTCTCAGTTGGATTAATGTAGTAACTTCTTACCTGTTTTTCCTGCCTTCATTCCCGCTCTGTTCTGATCTGTACTCTATAAACATTGTGGCCAGGGTTTTCAGGAGCACAAATTTGATTACATCATTCTCCTGCTATAAACCATTCAGTGTTTCTATTGTTTTTGAAATAAAATGTAAATCAATAACATAGCTTAAAAGATCCTTGACGATCTGGCCCTACCTTTCTCTCTCTCTCTCTCTCTTAACACTTTCCCCTCCAAATCTATATTTCAGTCACACTCAACTACTGTGCATTCTAGCATACAACACACTTTCACCTGGTTCTAGGCCTTGAATGCTCTTCCTATTCTTTTATCCCTTGCTAACTCATACTCTTCCTTCAGAGCTTAGCTTAGATGGCAGTCCCTCTTGAAATCCTTCCCTGATCCCTCTCAGGACTGCCCCTCTTTTGTGCTCCCGTAGTTCCCAGTATATAATCTTGGGTATCACTGCCTGTTGACCAGTCTGTCTCCACTACTAAACTATTACTTGGAGGACAGACAGTGTGTATTGTGCACCACTATATTTCTTTGAACCATCACAGTGCATGGGGAAAAGCAGGTGCTCAATAAATATTTGTAGGATAAATGATCCCTGTATAGGTTTCCCCACTATCTGAAAGTTCACTTTATGTCACTTTGCTTTTACGAAATACCTACGTTAGTACTTGTTTTCGCTAACCGAAAGAAACCTGAAGAGGATTTTCACTTTTACGAAAAAAGGTGAAAAGCAAAAATAGTGTTCAGTGTTTGTTTTGCATCAAGCTGTTGTAGAGACTAAGCAGTCAAGCATAATGTCATAGTTCAAGCCTTCCGCATCATTCACATCAGCCACAGCAGACGATGAACCTTGGCCTTGGACATCAAGGCAGGCGGACATAGAAGAAGGTGGAGATGCCAGTGACCTGCCTACCTTGATGGATTCAGATGAAAATGAGATGTTAATAGACGACCCTCTTCCTCTCTCTCTTCCATCCCAGTCTCCTATACCTCCCACTGCCCCAACCTCCTATGACTCAGCCTAACACCATCATCACTACTGCTACCTCTCAGCCTTCCAGTGTGCTCACTGTCTTCCCAATTCTGGTGAGTGAAACCACACTGTATATATATTATTTCTATTCTATACAGGCTGTGTATTTATCATATCATTCCTGCTCTTACTATACATTACTGTTATTTTAGGTTTTATGGATTTGGTATGATTTGGTAAGTGAATTTTTGGGGATAGGAACATTCCAAAATTTTTCCCATATAAATTAATAATAATTCCTTCTTTGCTTTACGTCATTTTGGCTTATGAAAGGTTTTATAGGAATACTCTACTTTTTAATGTTTTTATTTTTTAAAAGATTTTATTGAGGTCATAGTAGTTTATAATACTGTGAAATTTCAGTTGTACATTATTATTTGTCAGTCACCATATAAGAATGCCCTTTCAACTCTTGTGCCCAACCCTCCACCCCTTTGCCCTCTGGTAACCACTAATCTGATTTCTTTGTCTGTATGTTAGCTAATCTTCCACATATGAGTGAAATCGTATGGTGTTTGTCTTTCTCTGTCTGGCTTATTTTGGCTAACATGATACCCTCAAGGTCCATCCGTGTTGTTGTGAATGGGATGACTTTGTCTTTTTTATTTCTGAGTAGCATTCCATTGTATATATATACCACATCTTTTTTATCTATTCATCAGTTGGGCACTTGGGTTGCTTCCACTTCTTGGCTATAGTGAATAATGCTGCAATAAACATAGGGGTGCATAAGTCTCTGAATTGTTGGTTTCAAGTTCTTTGGAAAAATACCCAGTAGTGGGATAGCTGGGCTGTATAATATTTTTATTTTTAACTTTTTGAGAAATTTCCATGCTGTTTTCTATATTGGCTGCACCAATTTGCATTCATACCAGCAGTGTATGAGGGTTCTCTTTTCTCCACATCCTCTCCAACATTTATTATTTTTTTGTCTTGGTGATCACAGCCATTCTAACAGGTGTAAGGTGATATCTTAGTGTAGTTTTGATTTGCACTTCCCTGATTAGTGATGTTGAACATCTTTTCATGTGCCTATTGGCCATCTATATATCTTCTTTAGAAAAAATGTCTGTTCATATCCTCTGCCCATTTTTTGATCAGGTTGCTTGTTTTTTGGTGGTGTTGAGTTGTGTGACTCCTTTATATATTTTGGAGATTAACCCCTTGTCAGATATATGATTTGCAAATATTTTCTCCCAGTTGATGGGTTGTCTTATTGTTTTGTTCCTGGTTGCCTTTGCCTTGCAGAAGGTCTTTAGTCTGTTGAAGTCCCACTTGTTTATTTTTTCCTTTTGTTTCTCTTGTCAGAGTAGACAGGGTATTCAAAAAGATCCTTCTAAGAACAAAGTCAAAGTGTGTATTGCCTATATTTTCTTCTGGGAGTTTTATGGTTTCAGGTCCTACCTTCAAGTGTTTGATCCATTTTGAGTTAATTTTTGTGTACGGCAAAAGATAATGGTCTACTTTCATTTTTTTGCATATAGCTGTCCAGTTTTCCCAACACCATTTATCAAAGAGACTTTCCTTTCTCCATTGTATGTTCTGAGGTCCTTTATTGAAGATTAGCTGCCTGTAGATGTGTGGTTTTATTTCTGGGCTTTCATTTCTGTTCCATTGATTTGTGTATCTGTTTTTGTACTAGTAGCATGCGGTTTTGATTACTATACCTTTGTAGTATATCTTGAAATCATGGGTTGTGAGGCCTCCAGCTTTGTTCTTTTTTCTCAGGATTGCTTTAGCTATTTGGGGTCTTTTCTTGTCCCACAAGAATTTTAGGATTCTTTGTTCTATTTCCATGAAGAATGTCATTGGGATTCTGATTGTGATGGCATTGAATCTGTAGATTGCTTTAGGCAGTGTGGACATTTTAACTATATTTATTCTTCCAATCCAAATACATGGACTATCTTTCCATTTCTTTATGTCATCATCGATTTCTTTCAATAATGTCATGTAGTTTTCATTGTATAGGTCTTTCACCTCCTTTGTTAAATTTAGTCCTAGATATTTTATTCTTTTTGTTGAGATTGTAAATGGAATTGTATTCTTGAGTTCTCTTTCTGTTAGTTACTAGAGTATAGAAATGCAAGTGATTTTTGTGAGTGGATTTTGTACCTTGCAACTTTGCTGTAGTTGTTGATTATTTCTAATAGTTTTCTGATGGATTCTTTAGGGGTTTCCATATATAAAACCGTGTTGTCTGCAAACAGTGAGAGTTTCATTTCTTCCTTTCCAGTTTGGATCCATTTTATTCCTTTTTCTTGCCTAATTGCTCTGGCCCAAACTTCCAGTACTATGTTGAATAGGAGTGGCAAGAGTGGGCACCTATGTCCTGATTCTGTTCTCACAGGGATGGCTTTCAGTTTTTCCTCGTTGAGTATGTTGGCTGTTGGTTTGTCATATCTGGCCTTTATTATTTTGAGGTACTTTTCTTCTATACCCATTTTATTGAGAGTTTTTACCATAAATGTGTGTTTGGTCTTGTCAAATGCTTTCTCTGAGTCTATTGATGTGATCATGTGGTTTTTATTCCTTATTTTGTTAATGTGGTGTATCGCATTGATTGACTTGCGCATTGTGAACCATTCCTGTGTCCCTGGTATAAATCCCATTCGATCATGGTGTATGATCTTTTTAAGGTAATGAATTTGATTTTCCAATATTTTCTTGAGAATTTTTGCATCCATGTTCATCAGCAATATTGGCCTTTAATTTTCCTTCTTTGTGTTGTCCTTCTCTGGCTTTGGGATCAGGGTGATGTTGGCCTTGTAAAATGTGTTAGGAAGTGAGGAACACTCTACTTTTGTATAGTGGGGGAAATGTGTTTAATTTGTATATATTTACCTCCATCACAAAATTGCAATGCACTACCACAATGAAGGCAATACAAGGCAACACAAAAAAGAAAATGCTGCCAGTTAAGAACATAGTATTTAATACCCTGAAATATAACAATATCCTGTCCCCAAACTCAGTTATCTGATGGCTAAGCAGTCATCAGGAATGCAGCACCTCAGTCAGCTTCTTAATCAGTGTCCATAGTTTCATGGTAGTTTCAGCAAGTCATGTGGATTGAAGTTTTGTTTTGAAAATTTCTTTGGAGGGGGTTGCTGTAGTTATGTTCTAACTTGTTTTTCATACTGGCAAGACTGATTTACTCTGGATGATCCACTGGAAGAAGACAGTGCATAAGGAAATAGGTCTTTAATGAGAAAATAGCCAAGTCACTGGCAGTTTTGAATTTAGAATTTATAGGATCAGGGCTTTCTTTCCTGGTAGGAAAAATTGAGTTCTTTCTAGTTCTCTTCTTTCCTGTTCATCATGTTATTAACATTTTCCCTTCAAAATGTTCCTTTTTCAGTCAGACTCTCAACTTTTGTTTTTCAAGAGGGTTTACAACCACAGTTAAAGTAGACCAAGTGTCACGGATAAATCCAGAGTGCTACACATGTACCCAATCCATAAAAGTTGGTTGTATTAAAATATAGTCTAACGTAGAGAAACATGTGTAACTAAAATCTAAAAGTATGCACACATTGCTGAGTGTATGAGAGGTCTACCCACGTAAGCTAATCAGATCTCTGAGACAAACTGACTCGGAAAGTGGGCCTTTTACTTCTGTGTGAGATCCACAAACCTGGGCTGGACTAGGGCTGCATTCTCTCTTAAACCGTGTTTTGGGGTCACAGTCCTGGATCTTGTTTGCGTGTCGTAGACTTCCGACTTGTGTTATGTGCTGCTCTCAGGTCCTCCCACATTAAACTAAGTAGAAGAATTAAGTTGTATAAAATTATCTTAAATGGAGAATTCAAATCCTCGATAGTGAGAATATTAGGAGTAAAACTAGAGATTATGGTCAGAAAAGACAGAGGCATTCCTTGATCTGCCGCACTATTTTAGGAAAGAATAGCGTCTAGTGACACTTCTGACAGAATGGAGGTTAAGGAGCTCTCAGAGTGAAGAGCAGAACCTGTTAGCCATTGGTGGAATCACGAAATGTCTGCGTTGAATACCAATCGAATGATATCTACCGAAGACCACGTGAGCTTGTCTGTGCCTAAAAAATACTGAGACCGCGGACAGCCAGGAGCGCCCGCTCAGCGTCTCGCCGCAGCCGGTCTTCGAGGACGTCATTTTTCCTGCCAACAGAGGGCGACCTGGCTCCGCGGCACACACGCTGTGCTTGCTTTGCCTCCGGGAGAGGGCAGCGACGGCCACACCGCAACCCTGAGACGCGGCTGCTCCATTATAAGCCCTCCTGATTCCGGGCAGGGGCGAAAGCCAAACCCGCTTGGCCCTAAAGCTCGTCAGACGCCCGGGCTTGATTGCTGGGAGGTGAAAAACTTGTGAGGACTCAGAGAAAGCTCCGTTGACAGTCACATTCTGCACAATTATCAACTCATTTTCTTTGCTCATGAAATTTCTGTTAACTTTTAACAGGTGATTGAGACTGTCTATATTTAGAGGATTGCCTAGTAACCAAAGCTGCGGGATACATGAGATGGCTAGGGTTTTTATCAGAGACGGAATTGTCATATTTCCTGATTTTAATGTTTTCATATCAGACTTCTTAATATTCAATTTATCTCAGTTTTATCAAGGGCTTACTATTTTTTTAATGGGGAGAATAAGTGAAAAATAGACATTCATAAAATAGGAATCCCACCAAAAATACATATATATAACTGGCATAAGGGAGGAAACATTGTCCAGTAGAAGGTATGGTGAACTTAGACTCCAAAGACCCAGGTTTGACACTAGGATTTGCAACTTTAGCTGTGTGCGGTGTCCTCAAGTAAATCACGTATCCTCAGTGTCCTCATCCATGAAACAGGAACGATAAGACATCTCACATTTCATTCACGGACTGTGTGAGGCTCACATGAAGAAAGGTATCTGGAAATTTTCTGTAAATGGAACTGTCACGCAAATGTACGATATTACTGAAGTATACTTTATATTTTTTAACTTACACACAATATTTTTTGGAAAAAATGATAATTGTTAATTGTAAAACATCCAAACAATACTCAAAACTGTGAAAAGGTCAGTCAGTCCCTCCAAATTCCACTATCAAGAAACGATCATTGTTAATATTTGAACATGCTTTCCAACTTCTCTGCATGCACATATATACATATGTATATAAACAATGTTTCAAAAATTGAATTACATTGTTCGTTCTGTCATTTAAATGCTTCTCCCTACCTCCCCCCCCACCCCCCAACGCTGCAGTAATCATAGCTCACTGGTAATTACCCTTTAACAATGTGTCAGGCATTGTCTAGGCCGTTTAGGTGAATCCTAGTTTAATCTCACAACAATGGCATGGGCATGCACTTTTAATGTAAAAATAAGAGAACTGAGGTTCAGAGAGGTGAAATAACAGATTTTCCAATTTTCTGAAATTTTAAGGAATCTTACAACTAACATATTTCCTTCTGCTTACAGCTTTTTCCACTTTACTATTCTCTCTTTAGCAGCTGTTTGTTAAACAGTAGCAAAATCAAGAGGGCTGCTCGTTTAAAAAGGTCAGTTCTCACACCTACTAATCTCTAGGGGAAGAGACGTAGGAATTGGGAGTTTTAGACAAGCTCTTCCAGGAGATTATGTACACAGTCATGTCTGAGAACCATAACCTTAGTTTGAATTCCTAGATTGGGATTGATGGATCGACTTTGCATCTGAGACGTGGTGCCAAACTGCCCTCCAGAAACATCCTACTGTTATATTCCCACAAACAGTGTGTGACTGATTTAGGCTCTTTGTTTGGGTCTCTCTGTATTCCAAAATATTACCTTGTAAATCACTCCTTCGTTTGTCATCAGGACAGTAACTTACTAGCAGGATATTTAGCTTGTGTGTGTTTGTGTGTGCATGTGCATGTATGTGTATGTGTATTTTAAAGTTTGAATTTAAGGTTGAGCACTTTTCTTCAAGCATGTTATCATTTTGAGGTTCTCAGGAACCTATCTGCTTGTTCTGTTCAATGATACCCCCTCTTTTTCGTCTCTTCAACACCCTCCCCACACACCCCCCCCCCTTTCTGGTCTCCAAACCATTGTCTTCAGGGCTGAAAAACATACTTTTCTAAAATTACTCTGGATAAATGAAGGTATAGATTCTGCATAACTAGTCCTTACAGATGGAAAACAGATTGTAGTTCTTTCTACCAGAAGTCAACTATGATTTACCCTCCACCTCCCTATCTGATTGCCTTGTTTATGCTATTCTCAGTCCAGAGTCCTTCTGCCTAATTCTCCAGAAAGTCTTGGTCCTCCCAGCTTCCAATCTCCCGTGTCAAAACTAAAACCCTCCCTCTTGGCCATGTGAACATTATTCCTTTACTGTATCCCAGATTTTACCCTTAGCCTGGTTGAGCTATTAGTTATAATTTCTAGTTTTTCATAAAGCAAGAGTCTCCTGGGGCTGGCCCCGTGGCCGAGTGGTTGGGTTCGTGCGCTCCGCTGCAGGCGGCCTGGTGTTTCGTTGGTTTGAGTCCTGGGCGCGGACATGGCACTGCTCATCAAACCACACTGGGGCGGCGTCCCACGTGTCACAGCTGGAAGGACCCACAGCGAAGAATATGCAGCTATGTACCGGGGGGCTTTGGGGAGAAAAAGGAAAAAAATAAAATTAAAAAAAAAAAAAAAAAGCAAGAGTCTCCTCATACTGAAGTTTTAAACAAAACTCTCTTTCAACAATTATCTTCCTCCTCCCTAGAAAACTGGATTTCTTTTAATTTCTCCATCCTTGAAGTAAACAGCTATTTTCCCATCTAAAGGAGACAGACTTTTTTACTAATTCGTTAACAATTAACCCTTAACAATTAAGCTATAGACGTTTAACAAGTTACACACAGACATCGGCCTAAGAGATCACGTACTCTGGAATTATTCAGTAGGAGGGTGAGTCATCATCTCAGACCTTAATAGAAAGTTTATATTATTCAGTTGCAACAATATGTCTTACTATCTAAGGCTTTAAAAAAAAAAAACTTCAAATCTATGCACAGAGAACAAAGCCTTATAAAATTAGACGTGTGTAGGTTACCTGTACCAATGTTGCCTCAAATGACTATAAAAATGTTTTCCTCTTCCAGTGCATTTATTCAAGTAAGAGCTTGCATTCCAATACAGGTTTCTGAACCAAAGCGTTTTATAGAATGTTTCAGAGCAAAGGATTTTTAGTCCACGAGTGAGAACATTAATGTGAAAGGAAAATGGGGTAATATGAGTAGAATGTTGGACTGGGATCCTGAAACCCTCCCTCCCCTTTTCTGAGCATTTGTTTCTCCTTGGGGCTGTCTCTACGTGATCCATATAGATAACGATTTGAAATTGCAAATATCCATTGAAGCCACCATATAAGAGACAGGAGAAATAAAAGGATTATATTGTTTTGACTTTATAGACAAGCATTTTGCGCAAGAACAGTTCAGATGAAAAGCTGTATTCACCTATATTTGGTAATTCAAACCATGTGTCAGGCTTCCTTACAGGGAGGACACATGCACACAGGAATGCCATTAAGTTCTGGGGAAATAAACGCGCTCTGTGATTTCCAGTACTGCTACTTTTATTTTTCGATGTTTAGCAAACACCCGTCTGGCTTAATTCTGGCTTGGTCCCAACCTTGAGAACATAGAATTCAAATGAGCACAGAATTGTCTCAGAGACGTGGCTAAGTCATCTTCATACCCATGACATTTTTGACTGAAGATCTGTCAGAACACCTCCCAAACATTAACTGATAAAAATCACAGCCTCCTTCAGAACTATGAACTGTATTCTGATTTCAAAAGAGAAAACTAAAACCTTTTGAGCTATATCTACTTACTGTCTACTCTGAGAAAACAACCGACTGTTCTGCCTATTTAAATGACTAATTTGACTAATTTTCCCCCCTGGCTTGGCAGTATGTTTTATTGAACTGATTGAAATGACCAGATGTTTTGGCAGCTTATGTAGACATAATCTAAGAGACTCAATAATTGACTTAAGTAGACGTATCAGGATGTGGACTGGCAGTAGAATTAGGGATTCTCTGTTCTGTGATGACTTCAAATCCCATTTAAAAGGGCGGGCTGCTTGTGTAATTGAAATGCGTAGAGATTGGCACCGTCTCATTCATTTACTTTGGTAACGTATAGCCTATTTAGATCTGAGTATCCCTGCAACTTTTGAAAGTAAGCAAGGAAAAGCTCCGGCATTAGAGTCTATAAAAATTGTGCTTGAGGCTGTCTGCTCAAAGTGAAATGAAAGATTTTTCTGCGTAAAAATCCCCAGATGAAAAAATTTAAGCAAAATTTCATTTGACTCTTTATCCAGAAATTTTATTTGCCATTTTTCCTAAGTTTTTGAGTATTTCATATAAGAATGCTTAATACCAGGATTTTCCATGTTATCTTTTGATTCTCCATTTCGCTCTGAGCACATTTGCTGTGTTGTAATCTCTCTTGATGATAAAAATATTCATTATAAATAGCTCACAGAAGTCAAGTTTCTCTTAAAAGCCTATCACCATGAGAAATACTTCAAATTGTGGTTTATTTCTTAGAAAAGGAAACAGTCTACATTTCTTTCCATGCATGACAGCCTGCTGCCCTCAGCTGAGCATGGGATGGAAAGATGGTACAAACGTGAGACCCTGGGCTGGATGACTCACTTAGCTCCGTTTTCTTTTCCCCTCTAAGATTCAGGATTTCTCTTGAATTTGTCTAGTAAGGAAGATTTTCACATGCCTCCCCTTTACCTTTTTTTCCATTCCCTTTTCCTACCACCTCTTCACTCCCCTAAAAAAAAAAAAGAGTTTACAGAGCGTGGGCCCAGGCGCACATGTGCACACGCACAAAAACACACACACACACCCTCTACACTTAGACCAAAGTAGGTGATTAATGCCTGTGTCCTGGAGTTTGTGCAAACTTCCTTTTTCTTAAGAACCTGGAGAGCAGAGTCCAGTATGCTCTCTGATTGGCATACTGTACCCAGTGCTCTTGGTAAATATTACTCTGTATTAGCATACCAACAATTACGCCAGCACATTTCTTTAATCATTCAAAGTTCTCTGCGAGTGTTGTTTTTCCTTCATGTGTTCAGAAGGCAGACTGGCTCCACAAGTCTTTCCCTGCGCTGGCTGACACAGGAACCTGCTTGTCCTTGATAACAGCCGATGCGAATGACCGACTGACCGCTTGTTCTCTTTGAAATCCTGCCTTACTGGGTTGCTGACTGGCCCTGTATTAGGGAAGATTGCAGAGAATTCACATGAAACCTAACCAAGGGCTGCCTGAGGCAAAGGAGAGAATAAAAATATTCAATGTGATGATTTGGATGAGAAGTCACCCAGTGGGTGCAGGATCATGGTGGGGTGTTTTTTTTTTGCAGACAAAAAAACATAACAACTATAAATGAGCTAGTCTCTTTGGAAGTGCTGGTTAGAATGATTGACACCTGCAGATGTGCTGAGTCTGTGGCTCTAGGTGCCAGATGTTAAGTAGCACTTAGGGACTCTTGGTGGCCAGGGCCATTTCCTTTAGTTAACGACAGCCCAGCGCTTCTACGCCTGCTCCTCCCACTCCTTAGTTCTTCGTTGATCCTGGGCTGTGAACATTGAGCAAAAACCAACTCCAAACACACATAAAACGGAAGAAGCTCTGGTGCTTTTTAAAATGCAGTTTTATTTTGTGATGATTTTTGAGAGTGAATTGCTTATTTTATTGAAGTCAAAGCAAAGGCGGTGGAAAGACTGGCATTTCATGGGTTGGTGCCGTGCACGCAATGCTCCATGGAATCCTCCAGCACACCTCTGAGTTGGCCATCACCGCCCACATGTTATGGTTAAAGACCAGCGGTCAGCGAAATTACTGACTGAGTGGGCTGGGAATGGAACCCAGGTTTGCCTGATTCAAGGTTCTTTCCAGTTACCCCTGACAGCCAGGGCACCGCTCCACTGTGTATTTGCAAGTGATTCTTTTCTCTTATTGCAGCTTTCTCATTCATGGTGGGATATCATACAGAAAAAAGAATCTCAAAACCAATGACGCTCCAAACTTCCATATCTATTTTCACAACATTTTGACAAAGCTAGAACTGATTAAATTTTATTTTCCTGGCTATGTCAGTCGGGATAACTGAGCCACACAAGCTCTTGGCAGAAAAGAGCTGTTTGACGTCAGGGCAGCACCTTTAGAAGAGGGATGCAATCAATAAAATAAACGGTTTTAATCTGTATACCAAGCTTCTGAAAATTTGGAAACATTTGGATGATTTACTGCAGTTTCACTCCTCATGTAAATGTCCGGCGCTCTGTCGATACAGCCATTGTCTAATTTCTTTGCAGTTTAAACTTTTCCTCCAGAAAGATGTTTTGAGAAAGGATGGAAGGACCTATTCAGACCTTTCCAAGCCTATTTGTCAAGTGGGTTGCATTTGTGCCCTCTTTTAAAAAGATGCTTTACAACGTATGAGAGCAGTTTTTGTAAATTAATATCATCATTAAAAATAAGTTGACCTCCCTGCACAACTTCTTGTGACGTGAGGCTGCCATGCTGGGCTCCACAGACAGCAGTTTTGGCATGGCCCTGGGGCCCAGGGGAATATTAACTTACAAGGCTTTCCATACTTTGCTTTTACATGTCTGAAACTATTTCAAAACTTAGCGACTGAAATGCAAGTTATTAAATACACTTTACTAGAATGTAGGAAGGGCTTTTCTTCCCCCCTCCTCTCTTGGTGGAAAAGATGTTTGGGAATGAATGAAGGGACTTACAAGACTTCTGTCCTGACTTCTTCTGTATATCTACATCGACACAAAGCCCAAGATCATAAAAGGAGAGTTAAACTAAAAATCAAGCTGAGTTCATCTAGGGTTTGATCTTAGGTGCAATTTGAATGTCACCCTAGGATTTTTTAAAAACCATTTTGTTCTATTAAATGTCATGAGTTCTGGTTGAGTGGAGACACTGGACGTGAGCTGAAAAAGGAAAGAGGGATTCTTTGGCTTCTGGTTGTCAGAGCCTCCTAACTTTGCAAAAGTGTTCTTGTCCCTGTCTTTCTGGCCAGGCCCTATCCCCAGGAATGAGGTCCTAGTTGGGGGGGGGAGGGGGTGTGACACGTGGGGAGGTGCACTGATCTCCTGAGGCTTCCTGGAGGGTGTGAATTTTTCTCCCTTTCCATGCCCTCCTAAGGCAGCTCAGTGCAGATGAGTTTGTCCCTCTCGGGGAGTGTTCCTCCCAGGAAAAGGCAGACACTGCCTGGCTACAGTCACAGGAGGCTGGCAAGTGTGTGTGGGTCTCCAGCAGCTGGAAAAGGTTTGAGTCTCTTTGACAGATGTTTGCTGTTCCAGGCACTTCATTAATATTGGAAACTAAACCCCTGACTACTCCTGACCAAAGTCTTACTTCTTGATTGACAGCTGGGGTGTGCTTCCTCCCACAGAAGCCCTTAACAGCCTGAGAGCAAGAGAAAGAGAGTGAAAAGAGGACGACAAGCAAAATGGGAAGTGGGCTAATGTCACTGCTAAAAAATAAAGCATGGAGGAAGGAGAGAGGAAGAGACTGACTCATTCAAGGAGAAAGACAAATTCAGTACAAATAGTTAAGAGTTGAAGTCCCACCATGGGCTTGCATCTGTCACACAGATTATATAATTATCCCAACTGTCACGCATTCATTTATTCATGACGCATTTACTCAGAACCTACTAATATACTGGTATTGGTGACACTAGCTGAATAATAACACACAGGGCCATCAGTTCATTGTCCAGTGGGTGAAATAGACATGCAAAAGACAACAGCACAGTAAAGGAACCCCTAAGATCCAGGTAGAAGAGCCGCGGAGGACAGCCTTGGGGAGTGGGGAAACTGCAGAGAGGAGGTGACATTTGAGGTGGGTCTTGAACTAGTTTTTCAGGCAGAGAAGGAGGGAGGGGACAGGGTGTGGAGGGCATTCCCACAAAGGGAACAGCTTGTGTAAAGGCATGGATTATGAAAGGCCAACCTTGTGAAGTTGGTATTCTGATGACTATTTACAAATGAAAAACCCGAGGCTCAGCTTTGTTTATAAGCAACAGAGAACTCAAGGCCCCAGACTCCAAGATCCGGAATCTCTCTCTTCACTACACCTGGGGACTCCGGCCCTCAGACCCTCTCTGAGACTTCCTGCCTCTGTGGTAGAAAATAGTAAAGATGGAAAATCCAAGGAGTTTAATCGAACTGTTTTTTTACTTCTTTAGCTATTTAAAACACTGCAGACTTCAAATCAAACGACAGTCTGCAGGAGAGTCTGAGCGAATTTTGTATGTGGTCGAATGAAAGCCGGCAGGAGTGAGGAGTGAGGGGGCTGCAGGGCGCTGCGCGCAGAGGCGAGGCCGATTCCGGCCGGGCGGCTGGGGCTTTGGCGCTGTCCCCGCCTGTGAGCTGCCTGCAGCTTTCTGTGTGGCAGCGCCGCGACACGGGGGCACAAGAGCGCGGCTCCAGATCGGGTCTGTAGAGAGGGAAGGAGGAGAAAGAAGGAAAGAAAGAGAAGGGAAGAAAGAAAAAGAGAAACTCGGATGGAATATGGGGAGAAGAAAAGGGAGGACAGAAGAGAGAAAAAAGAGAAGGGGGGAAGTTAGACAGAGGAGAGGAGGCCGAAAGGGCCGGGAACAGTGGGGGGAAGGGAGAGATGGGAGGGAGAAGAGGAAAGGAGTTAGTGGCGGGGAAAGGACTGGGAAGCCTGAGAGGGGAAAATAAGACTGGAGGGGGGGGAGAAAAGAGGTTGAGGAAAAGGAGGGCAGAGCAAAGACAGGGCCCCGAATAGTGACCGAGAGCGCGCGCATTTTGTGAGCGCACGGCAAGGCCTGACAGAGTCCAAAAGGGTAACACTCAGGGTCGCCCGGTGTAACGGAGAGGCTGTCGCTCAGGCTCTGGGCCACAAGCGCTCGAGAACGCCTCGAAGTCCGCGCTGCCCGTGGAGTCGCGCCCACATCGCGCCATTCTCGAATGCCGCCAAACACTCCGTTTCTCGGCGGCTACCAATAGCTCCGCACTTGCCAGGGGAAAAATATGACTCCCCACCCAAGATTGTCCTTGGCGCGAACACTGCGCCCCTGGGACCCGTCCCCGGCTTGCTGCGCGGAACAGGCTCGTCGCCCGCGCCCGGGAGAAGCCCTGGGTCGAGGCGCCGGGCGGCGGTGCTGCGGCCGAGACGGGCGCGGTCCTCCGCCCCGCGCGGGACAGCGGACAGGCTGCCGGGGCCGTTCACCAGAGGCGGGGGCGCGCCAGGGTCACCCAGCCGCAGTTCTCGCGGGCCCCCGAGCTGCCACTGCATGGAGAAGGAGAATAAATGAAAACAATTCTAAAAGGCGAGGACGGGAGGAGAGGGGAGCCAGAGCACACACAAACACTTCGGTAATGAAGATCCTCCAAGATGCATTGGGGGCCATGTCTAATACTGGGCTCAGATTCGGTTATTACTGCCTATTTTCTCTAAGTGCCTAATTATTAGTTCTCCAGGTGTGCCCCTTCCCTCTGAGCTGAACCCCCGGCCCAGGCGCACGCGTCGACTTGCTTCCGCGCGACTCAGGCTCCTGGGCAAGCGGCTCCGCAGCAATCCCGCCGCGACTCCAGGAGGCTTCCAGGTTTTGAGCGAGATGTCGCCAGCCCCAAAATCGGTCTCGGAGAAATCCGCGTCTATAGTTCTCAACCTCCCTATCGTGCATTTTCCTTCCGGCCCCATGCACACGAATTCGGAGACAAAATCGTGGGAAACCGGCGCCACGGGGCGATTTCTGCCGACCGCGGGGCGCTGTGGCAGGACGCAGGCACCGCGAGCCGCCCCGGGAGCAGAGGCTGGCTGGGGGTACCCCTCGTCCACCAATTCCAGTTGAAAACAAAAGTTGGTGCAGATATTGAGTGGAATAGGCTCGGAGGTTAGGAGCCCAGAAGGAGGAAGGCAAATCACCTAATAAACACGTGTCTTCGTGGTTCCCCAAATCCTACGCGTCGGGAAGGACTCGGAGAACGAAAGCCGCGCTGCCGGGAGTCTCCGGCGCTGGGAGCAGCCGCGAAGGGGACCGACTGCCCGAGGGCCCACTGGCACCTTGGATTGCGCTGCGCTGGCCCTTCTGGCGACGAAAAAGTTTATGAACAGAGTTTAAAGATAAAAAAGAACGCACACTTTTGTTGATTACTTTTTTCAAAAAAAAAAAAACCAGTTTATTATTGGGATAACGGACAAGGAAAGGGTCATTTACGGTTTGGGATCTCCGTGCTGCAGTCAAGTTTGCAAGCTCGGCGCAAACGCCCCATGCTCGGAGCGCGCGGGCTCGGCTCGCAGGGGACGAGACGGGAGGCCGTGGGGCTCGGGAGACGGCCCTTGGGGGTCCACGCGGGGAAGGAGAAAGGCACACTGTCCTGGGAGGGCGCCGGCTCTGTGGTTCGCAGTCTTGGGGGCCTCGGCGAGGACTCGACTTCTCTCTAGTAGGAGACCTGGACGTGCCCGCCTGCCAGGTTGCCGGCGGCGGGAGTGAGGCGCGGCAGTGGCAACACCCGCATGAAGGAGGTGCGCTTGGGACGCGGCCCGGAGCAGCTGTCCGCCAGGACCTGGCCCGCAGGCGGGGGCGGTGCGCGCTCCCCGCACCGCGCGCACACAGGAGCGCGCACACTCTGCACACACACCTGGAGCTTGTCCCAGGAGGGGGGCGGGGAGGAAAGCCAAAGCGAGTGTCTTAAAATAGAGAGGCAGGCAGAGGAGCGCGAGACACTGAGAGGCGGGACGAGGCGAGCGAGAGCGGCGGGCACGAGGCGCGCAGGTCCGCGCCCCGGTTGCACAGGCGGGCAGGGCGGGGTGGGCGCCGACGCCCCTCGGCGGCCGGCCCTCGGCGCGACTCCGCACAGGGCCCTGCAGGAAGCGCGCGCTGATTGACAGCTGCGCTGTCCCAAAAAGGCTCCGCGAAGATGCTGATCTGCGGGTGGGTCTAGACGCGCGGCCGGCACGCCCGGTGCCCGCTCCCCTCCGCGCGCCTCCCGAGCCCCGCTGCCTCCCCGGCTGCCCAGGAGCCGGGCTGAAGCTCCCGCGGGCGCCAGCCCCTGCGGCCCCGGCCGGCCGGGCACTCGCAGCCGCGCTCGGGCCGGCGGGCGCTCGCCCCGGCTCACCATGCACTGCCACGCGGAGCTGAGGCTGAGCTCGCCCGGCCAGCTCAAAGCAGCCAGGCGGCGCTACAAGACTTTCATGATCGACGAGATTCTCTCCAAGGAGACCTGTGACTACTTTGAGAAACTTTCCCTCTACTCCGTGTGCCCGTCGCTGGTCGTGCGACCCAAGCCCCTGCATTCCTGTACCGGTAAGACGCCCTGCATTCCTGTACCGGGGGATTAGTGAGGTGCGGTGGCTTTCCCGTCCGTTTCGGGCGTTTCACCGCCTCTGTCCTCGCACCCGAGGGCGAGAGGAAGGGGCCCGGGGATTCTTTTCCTGTGCCCATGCAAAGGGACTAGATTCGTCAGCAGCGGGATTGCAAAGGCGTTTGCAACCTGGGAAGGGCCAGGCTTGGTGTCCAAGGCAAGGGTGGAAATGAAGTGAAGGCGGCGAGCCCCTAAGAGCGGGCCGCTGGTGCAACGCCTGCTGATCCTGCTCGCCGGAGACCGCTTCCTCCTTCCCAGCGCCGAAGTGGTTCAGTCCAAAAGTTCAAACACGACCAGGGCCAGCGCCTAAATCATTGTTTCAGGAAGTAGCGTTGCTTCTCACCTTGAGTTAACTTGTCCGACCTCCTCCGGGCTCCACGGGGAATTTTATAAGTAAATCAGTATCCTAAAGCTCTCAACAAACTCCTGAATTCACTGAACTTTACTTAGAAGGCTCTCCCTCTGGAGAAGTAGTTCTGGAATACGTCGCCTTGTGGTGCAAGCTGAGGAGGTCAACCCCCGTTTTTTTTTTTAAGTGACTAAAATACAACAGAGATAAAAACATTCCTCAAATCTGGTTTCCTTTATCCACAAGAGATGAGGCCGATAATAAAGATAAAGTGCACTTAATAAATATATTGAAAAAACCCTAGGTTTATGCAGAAAATAAATCCAAAGGTATTTTTTAAACGTTGACTATATTAAGAGAAGCTACAAATTTCAAAGTGCCCTGGCATTCTAAGGATTTATCAAAATGTAGGTATAGCAAAAATAGAAGTTGAGGCAATTTTTATCAAAAAAGTTATTGACTATGCTTTCAACTAAAGGAGACATTTAGTATTTCCAAACCAAAAGAACCTTTGAGGTTATGTTTGTTGCATGGGTGGCATGAAGTAAATTAATTTAATTATACTTACATTGAAAAAATAAAGTGAAGAACTAGCAGTGTTTTTTTTTAAATCTTTTATTGAGGTCATATTGGCTTACAACATTGTGTAAATTTCAGGTGTACATCACTATATTTCAGTTTCTGTATAGATGCTAGGCAGTATCTTTGAAAGACATTTTTGGAACATTCAGGCCAAAAGCTTCTAGTGCACGTGCACGATGCTTGGAATCCTGTATTTTCTGTTGGTTCTGTTGATAGTCCCTATAGGACAATCAGTGAATATGTATGTAAACACATACAGTAAAGTTCTTTTAAAAAACCAAGATGTTTCTACATGTATTTGGTTATAAAAATACTGTATTCAGTTGCACCTTTGTAAAATAAGTTTTGTCTGTAAGGTGGAATTAGGCCTGCTCGCTCGTAACAAGACTCGTAATACTGAATTTTAAAAACCAAGAAATATACAAAACAAGAAACAAACAAGAAGTTTTAGAAACAAGATCGATATCCTTAACATTGATATTTTACGTTTAGTTGCGTCTGCTATGTGTAGACCTTGGATGAGTAGTCTGCGTTTATATTGGAAAGGGGAGGCAGGCTGAATCTTGTTTTGAGCGTAAGTAAGTATTTGCTACAATAATTCGAATCCCTTTGAGGAAAAAGAGAAGATCCCCTTTAATCACAAATCTCAATGCACCCTGCTCAGACATTGCCTACTTGGAGGTTCCCTGGACAGAAGAGAACAACTTCTCCTGAACGCACAGGTGCAGAGGAGTGCTGGCAGAAGTTCTAGTGCCTTTTGCCCTGCTTTGACTGATTTGAGGCCGCTTCTCCTGGCTTTGAGCAGTCATAGAATTGGATCATAGAAGAAAACATACTGGAAAAAGAGTAATAAATAGCCTCAGAAAACAGTGATCCAGTCATCAGTCGAGGCTGAGTAAGTTCAGTGTTTAATTGAACCTTGTGTGGGAAATAAATCAGAGGAAAATAACATCATTCATATGTAGTTGTGTGAGTGTTAACGGTGAATTGCACATATGTCACAAACTAGAAGTCTTGCTCGATCTTGAGCTTTTGAAATTCATCGATGGGTTGTGGGAGGGCGTGGTTCTTGGCGATGGTTTTCTTGCCCCATCGTTCCAGTGCTTGCTTTCTTGAGATTGTTTTTTTGCAAATGTGTTGTGATTTTGCTCTAGTTGAGATTTAAAACATAGAAAGTGGGATTTGCCAGTGGAATTAAACCCGTAAAAACTGGCTACAATAGTCGCTGCTTTCGGATCATAAGCCTTCAGTGGGTTTACGGTTACAGTTCGAGCCTTACACGTATCAGATCATGGGAATCCCATTAGTGACTCCTCAAGGGTTTTGCAAATACCATACTTTCAAAGCATTTTTGTTGTTTTTAACAGTTATGTTCAAGACAAAAAATCTTGGATTGGGTGAACGTAGTATTTTTTTTATTAATTAAAAACCAGCAAGAAGTTGCTGGCATCCATAATGAAACTACATAGATATTTTTTGCCTGGTAGAGATAAATATTTAGCACTTTTAGTGGAACCAGTGCATAAAAAGTTCCAATCAAGTGAAAGGCATAAATTGAAACTAAAATTCCTGAGCTTTCTCGTCCTTTGGTTTGCAGTTTTAAGATTTAAATAACTAATAGAAGTGAACTTTGTCAGGTAAAATAATGAAAACTAAGATAAAAGTTACCACGCTGCACAGTAAGTATGTAAAATTGGGGTGGAAAGAAAGCTAGGGCGTTTAAAAAGCCTCTACATAATTAAAGTTTCCATGTTGCTTAGATTTAGCAGTCTCAGTGTCAATGTGTGATACCAAATCTCCTCAGGCAGGAGAGCATGTATTCAAGTAAACTGAGAAATGGAAACGTTTTTCATCAGGCAAATAATCACCTGAGCAGTAATTTATTATTAGACACTCTAACCTTGATGGAATTCTCATCTTCAAAACAATTGCTCATGTTGACAGGCCCTTTCTTATTATAAATGCAGTACTTTTAATCTACAAAGCTGTCTCTAAATTTATTTGTTTCTCAATAAATCTCCTACATCATGTAACAGACATTGAGAACGGGAATCCTTTCCTTTTAAGCCAAACTAAAGGAATGTTTGCCATTAAATTTAAAATAAAATTTGAAAAACTAACCCTGAAGAGAGCCTCCATTTGAAAACAGTTTTGTTATTCAGACCATTAATGAGATGTGGAATATGCTTAGAATTAATTTAGTAATAACATGTTGGTCTTTTTTAAAAATCTGAGAACAGTAATCCTCATTCAGAATGGAAATATATTGCCATTTAGAAATCGGTAACAATCTCTCATAAACACTGGAACATTGACAGTGATTGAGGGCCAGAAATACAGCACAGTTTATGGTATCGTAAATACCATTTGCCTCTCAAGTGCATTGTTTTATTTTTCTGGTTGCGATTAATGTTTCTTGGTAGAAGAGTCACTTGAAAAACCTGGCTTCTCAGGACAGAATAAATTGCAGATGTATCGGCACGGTCATTTTTGAAGGATCTTTCTTTCAGTTTGATCTTTAGAAACAGGCAGTTTCTAAATTTGAGAGGTATTTGGAAAAAATGAGTAACTTGCTTCACAAAAACAAGGATGTAACAATTTACCTAACCTCGGGTAATTAATTACAACCTGGAATCACCCTGGCCTTGCACATGCACGTAGGGAAGGCGATTGTAGATATTTGGACATTTTACAGCCTGTGGCCAGCACTCGCCTTTTATTTACTCCACTAAAACCTGTAGTCTGGTTCCTCTCCCCTTCTCTGGCAGAGTGGTTCTGCCGAATCTCTTGGTGACCTTCGGTGGCCAGTCTTCCAGAGCTGACTGTTGAGATATAGAGCTGGAAGGGAGCACGGAGATTATAGACGACTCTCCCCAAGTAGAAGATACCTTTTTTGCTAAGTGCTCGAGTCACGTCAGTGCCTGAACATAGTTTCAGTCCATGCTCTACACCACTGCCCTTCTTGTGAGGGTGCTCAGAACTCAGGAGGACTTTTCCAACTGGGTTGCACACCTGGGAGACAAGTGTATAGTCACACCCAAGGGATAATCAACCGGGCAATTAAAAGGGGCATTTGGAGAAGGATGTTTATCTTAGGAGGTGGCATTGAGAATATTTTATCCTTTGGTGGGTCCACAAGAAACTAGTTCTTTGGGGTGGTGTCCTTGGGTTCATTTTTATCACAAAGATTGGGCATCCTCCCAGTGACAAATGGAACGAGGTGTGGACCTATATAGTGGCTTCTTTGGGAGTCAGGGAGCCGGCTGCCGCTGCATGGAGTGGGCTCCAGGAAGTTCCCAAATCTCGGCTCGCAAGGTCTTTTGTGGGAGCCTGAAACCTGTAGGATCTTAGGAACCTCGGAGTTGGGCCTGGAATGTTGAAGGACAAATGTAAACTGGGGTTTGGGAAAATGATCGTTATCAACAAGCATTTGTATTTCTGCCAGAGGCAAATAGGCTTTTGTTACAATTACTCATAACAGCTTCTGTTCCCATTCGAAGGGTAAATACATCGAGGGATGCACAGGATACGGGACTCAGCTAGGATTAAAATATGTTTGGAGCTGAGCTCTTTTGGGATCCCCAGCTGTTGTCTCATCGCCTCTTAAATTGTATAACTCCTTTGGTAAATAGAGAGGCTGAGGGATTCCCTAGGAGTCAGTTTTAACGAGTGAATAGTTCATTAGTAGTTTCTTCTCTGGCTCTGATTTTTCTAACAGTAAATGAGAAAATGACTAGAAATTTAGTTCACAAGTTAAAGTGCCTCTCCAAGTGTCTATAATCTTCAGCATCATTTCATTCAATAATTTCATTCAACAAATATTTACACTTGCTTGGTGATGGCACTGTTATTGTGTCTATTATTTTTAAGTTTATTCTGAATCTTGACTAACAGTTGGGATATTTAAAAAATTTCTCTAAACTGTTTGTAGAACCACTCACAAGCCTGTCTTTGTCGTTCGCTGGAGCCCACGACAGGCACTTTGGAATTGGGATGCGGAACACGGTGACAACTTGATACTTTTGCTCACCATATGGAGTTTTCTCTTCAAAATCCACACAAAGGGTGTAAAACCAGCAAAATTGTCATGTTCACCTCCCTAAGTACAACTCAAATGAAATTGTATATATAGGAACTCTTTTATGAAGCCAGTTTCCTACAGATATGCTAGTGTCCTTGTCGCTTGTACCTGTGGATTGAAAACTGAATTTGCGATACAAGCGTGGATGGTATGAAGTTGCTCATTTTAACACACCTCAGGAATCTAAGTGAAAAGATGGTTGAGTTTAATATATCCCAGGAATCCGTATGAAAAGCAGCAAGGACTGTAACGTGTTGTTTAAATTGTAAAGAGAGATTAAAATGAAAAGAAGGAAGGAATAGGGAAAAAGAAAAAGAGTGGGTTTCTTTGAAACTCTCAAAGCCGCTCGATTCAGCTTGTACGTAGCCCGGTGGCCCTCAGCGTGGCTGTGGGCAGAACAAAGGTGCCTTCTGAACGTCTGCGGTCAGGGCACGGAGAGTGAAAACGCTGCTTTTACTTGGACACATGCTGGGGCCCCTTAAGGGAAGAGACCCAGAGCCTGGCCCTGCCCAGCACTTAGCGTTCACTGTGGAGGACTGAATAAATGTAAGCCAGAAGCATTTTTAGCTGTTATTCACACTTTCTTTTGAGCTCAGGGAGGAAGAGGCACAGAGATGAATGCTAGGTGGGTCACATGGTCCCAGGCTCCCCGTTTGTATGAAGCCTGTGAACTTGTGTGGGTTGTGGCGCCTGCCCCGCCATACCCGCGCCTTGTCCTGCTCCAGAGTGACGTTAAATTGGGCCCTGTAGCTAAGTCTGTTGACAAACTCTTACCTGGAATACGGTTAGAGGGCTGCGAGGATTTGGATGAGATGTTTAGAGTCAAGCCTTGTTTTACGTTCTCTTTTGGGGAATACTTCTTTACCTTCCTGTCTCGTGGAGCTGGTGTTTTTCGTGTGGCACCAGAGGTGAACCCCACACCCACGGCCGGGTTGGCCTTCTTCTAACTGAGAGCTTCCTGGAGCCCACGGGCGCTCACAGAACTGTCACGAGCAGCCCTGCTGCCAGCGGCACACTTCTCTTGGAAGCAGCAGGACAAAGAGAAAACAAGAAGAGAAGACTGAGGATATTCAGGGGAAAACTCTCCATGTGTGGTGAAGCCCCTCTGTCCTGCCTGGCCGGGACCTGCTTCTGTTTTAGCTGCCTGTGAGGGTGGAAAGGTTGTTTCCTCCTCCACAGCATGGACGACAAGATTAGAATTGGCATTAGAACGTATTAATAGTGGGGTTCAGATCAGGACCTTGTGCAAAGTTGGTGGTATTAACAAAATAAATACAATGGTTCCAGGAAGACAGGGTTGTTGTTTGTTTGTTTGTTTTTTACCCAGAAAACCTTTGCAAACCCTCAGGATTCCATTTATTTTTATTGCAGTTTAATAACAGTTAGAAAAAGAAATGTCTTGTTAAAATTAATGCTCTAAATAAAAACACAGTTAATTTTCCATTACAGCGTCTAATTACTCATCATCACCGCGGCATTTTTATATGGCAGTTTAACTTCTTGAAAGTGGAAACTTGGCACACATTTAGGGAAGAATGCTGTGCACCCCGATACACATCAGAAGATGGTTTAATTGTATTTGGGCTGGAGTCGACTCTTATACATTATTGCTCTGAAGAAGTCAGGAGGATAGAGGGCGTCTTTCTTTAGTTGCTAAGGCTAATCTCTGGTTTCTTTTGTGCCAGTTGAAATTAAATATGGAGGGAGATAATTCTGAATGTTAGATGATATACAAGTACATCTGAAAAGGGACCCTGCCAGTCACCAGTTGAAGCTGAGGCAGGACTACTTGATAGGCCTGGGGGACAGCTATATATGTTTTCTGACTCCACTGGCAGAGTTCATAAAGATGACCATGGGCTTTCTCCAAGAAAAGGTTAGGATGCAACTGAATAGAAGCCAATCTGGGAGGATCTCAACACCAGACCAAATATGTTAAGGGTCCAAGTAGAGAAGCTTATGCGGTTCCTTTTTGTTGCATCTCTCTAGCTTACCAACATGTCCTTGGGAGTGTGTTCTTCTGGATATTGGGGGTAGATAAGTATTTTCACAGTGTACATGAAATAGGATTGGCTTCACTTGGGTGGTATCAGTGGACTTTTGGCCATTATTAAGAAAAACAACTTCTGTGTGTGAAAAGTGGTTTGATGATTGTCATTTTGCTTTTCTTACTCAAGGATCGCTTATGACATGTGGGGAAATGGAATGGTCTTGGGCCTGGTGGAATCTCGCAAAGTCATGGCTCTGCTTCCCTCGCAGGAACGCCCACCAGCGCCCTAATGCTGACGCACCTGCCATCTCCACCATCCACCTCCCGCTCCCTGCAGTTCTTTTCACTCTGTAACTTAACCATTGTTGAAATTCAGGATCTTGGTCATTTCACAGACGAGGTGACAGCCACCTGTGGATTGAAGGAAGTGCATCTTCAATGTTTAGTTTAAGCAATATCTAGGGGAATCAGTTTTCCACTTTTCCTCATGGTAGCTTAAAACAACGGAGTCTGAATATTATGTCTCTGTATTGTGGGGAAATAGCCTGGCCAAGGAGAGTTGCTGAGACTCCTCAACCTGAAACCTGCATGCTTATCCCAAAGGGAGCTACAAATTTTTCAGAAATGCTAGAAATACTTTACACCCTGAAATTTCTTATTCTTATACCTAACAATAATAGAAAGAGTGACTATTTTTTTGAGTGCCTACCGTGTAATAGGCTCTGGTCTAAGTCTTTATGATCAGCTTTGAATCATCCCTAAAGAGAGAGGTATTATTAGCTCCGCTTTACTGATGGGAAGCTGAGAAGTTAAGTAACTCTCCCAAAGTCACAGAATATATAAAGATCTCTTACAAAGCAATGAGGAAAAAGGCAAGTAGAAAAACTGGCAGTTCATAGAAATGAAGATCTAGATGGCCACTAAACCTGAAGGGATGTCCTGCCTCACTGGTAATCGGGAAAATGCAAATTAAAATGAGATAACCATTTCACACCCATCAGATAGACAAAAGTGAAAGAATGGCAGAGGAGGGTTGATTGATGACAAGGATGTGGAGCAACAGACATTCTCACACACTGATGGTGGGAGGAGTATTTGGCGCAGTTACCTTGGAGAGCCGTGTGGCAACACCAGTCAAGCTGCAGATACGCACGTACCCTGCACCTCAGTGCTTCCAGCTCTGTGTTTGTGCCTTGAGAAGTCATTTTATATGTGCAAAAAGGACACGTATAAGAATGCTCATTTCTGTGTTATGATAGCGAAAGATCTAAAACAATCTAACTGCCTTTCAGAAGGAAAAAAGATAAAATCATATGTGCTATATTCATGCAATGAAATTCGATGTGGTGATGAAAAGAAATGAGCCAAATCTACTTGTATTGATATGGTTTTTAGAAATATAGTTTTAAAACTATAAAAAGTTTTAGAAATATAAGTATCAAGTTGTAGATTGATACTTATAGTCTGATACCATTTATGTAAATGCTTGAAAACATGCAAACTAATACTATATATTGTTTAAGGAGGAAAGGGCATGGGATGGGGACGGCTACCCACAGGTGTTTATTTTCCTGTGTAATAATTCATTTATTAAGGAAAAGAAAAATCCTGATGTAAATATGGCCAAGCATTAAGAGTTGACAAAGCTTGGTCATGGGTTCACAGTTGTTCGTTACATTATTCTTTGTACTTTTCTGTATGTTTGAAATTTTTTGTAATATAAACATTGAGAAATGATAGTATGGGAGACCCCACATATCTATTAAACTCTTAATCTTGTGGAACTTTTGATGGCTTTCTTAATAGCTTTCCTATCCAAAACAGAAGCTTTTAAATACAGAGCTGCTTGTACACAGTCTCACAGTGGGGAAGTAAGAACACTTTATAATTAGACATGTGTACAACTCACACTAAAACAATACTGTGCCTTCTGAGATTGGCTCTTGGCCCACACATCCCTCCCTGGCTGGGTGGGGATATTATTTATCACCAAGATGACTGCTCTTCTCCCAAGTAATGCTTTGGCGCATGAGTAAACAGTGTCTGAGCTAGAAGGAATTGCTGGTGAAGTGTGTGTTTGTTTGTTTTTCCAAATATACGTCAATAATCATACAAGCAAGAGTCATTAGGTTTTTTTCCCTTCTTAACGAATTTTAACATCACAATAAATTGCCCTTGATTGCATCTTGCTTTCATCTGCATTTGCTGAGGTGCTGTATCACCCGTGGCCTTTGACCAGTGATCCATTGTTATTGACAATTTAACTTAAAAAAATTGTCTAGGAGCAGCTGTGAATACCAAAGAATCTAAAAATGTTAAAATGTAGCTTCTTCGCAGGGAAGAAGAATGTTGATATTGGCATCTAAGCTGGCTGAGTTCTCTTTATATTCTGTAACCATGATTTGATTTTAAACTTTATTGGGTGTGTGTTATCAGGATCGTTAGGGAGGGATGGAACCGTTACCATAGTGACCGCACAGAGAGCTGTCTGTGTGGGATAATAAATGGTCATCCTGTGGTTTGGAGCAGTTAACCTGGACCACGTGATTCTACAATGACAACTGGGGTGGCAGATGCTTTGTTCAGCCTCTCTTTACAGCCAAGACTTTTTTTTTCTTTGCAACATAGTTCCGATTTAGAAATATTGCTTTAAGACATTTTGACAAAAATGTAGCCCTCTGGGAGCTCTGTCTTTCTGTGTCCCTTCGGAAAGAAAGTGCTCCTTAGTTTGTACCGTCAAGTTTGCTGGAGCCTTTCCCCTCCTAGAGCACACCTGTCTGCCTGAATGCGTACACGAGCAGAGAAGGGAATACATCAGAGCCGCCTAGGGCCCACGCCCACCCAGACCATCTAGAGCGAGTGTTGTACTTCTTTGGTGCTTGGCAGTGCAGCCACAGTCAGCAGGAATTAATGACCACATCTAGAGGATTGTGGCCAAGTGGACATGACTGAAAGGACGGTGGCTTTATCAGATTTGTTGCCAGTGAGCACACTGTCACGGGTTGCAGGAGCAACTCCTTCTGCGTCTTATCTTCCCAGAGAGATGCACGAGCTGGCTGGGGTGAATCACACGGGCGGAAACTTTCGCTTGTGTCTTACTGTGTCGACCTCCTGGATCTCTTCGGTGAAATCTGACTCCTCATAAAATGGACCAGCTATGCTCGAGGCTGTGAATGGAGGAAACATCATCAAGAAAGACGTTCTGAAGAGCTGTTGTGCGACTGTATAAGTAAGATAAAACGCAGAAGGACTTGCTCCTGCGACCTGTGACAGTCTGTTCACTGGCAACAAATCTGACGGATCCCCGTTGGATCTTTGGGAAAAGACAAGTGAGGGTTTAGGATATTTATGGTAACTTTTAGCAAGTTTCACTGAGGGAGAGAGGGGAATATATTTTAATGAAGTTCCCATTCAAGTCCTTTCTTTTTCAGGACTGAAAATTTTACTGAAGTATTTGGTAAATCACCCGAGGGGAGATTTTTTGGGAGGATGTTGTTAATTTTGTTATCCCTGGATATCATGGCAACTCATTATTGCTCTTAGCACGTTAGACAGCTGTGTATCTTGGAAGCATGTTTCAATCCGCAGTTTAGAGCACAGCATAGGGAAACGTCCTATTGGAGTGATGATTGTTGGTGTTTGTTTTTTTTACTGGGACATTGAGCCTTGGCAGTTAGAACAATTAGCTGCATAAACAATGTGTTTCACTTTTTCAAGAGCTGCAAAATAGAAATAACAATACTTATAAATGGTAACTGTGCCAGGCACAAGATACTTGTCTGCATTAAGGCATTTAAACTAAATGGAGACCCTATATGAAATACTTATTATTATCACTGCTTTTCAGGTGAGGAAAGTGAAACTCAGGGAGGTTAAGAAATAGCAACAAAATCATATGAATAAGTGGCAGAGTTGAGACTGGAACTCAGGTCTGTCTCTTTCAACATGAAGATCCGTACTATATATAGTCATATGAAAGTATGTAGATGAGAAGTCGAATCTGTCCCTTTCCATGCAGGCTCCATGCTGTATCTAAAGCAAGGTCCAGTGAATATGCCAGCTCAGTAGGAATTTATTCTGAACCTATTCCTCCTTTACACATATTTATAATGATTTAATGTGTGCCGGTCCGTCTGTCGTTTCCTGTGCTGTTTGGGTTTCTGAATGATTCCAGACCAATCCTAAGGGGCAGTGCTGTCTTTGGAGGAAGTGAGGTAGCTGGGAAACTGTGGACCTGCTGCCTCTAGCTGTGCGATGCTGAATTCGTCTCATTGCCTCTGGATGTCAGGGTCCTTAACTGTGTGACATTCCCAAGGCTTCTTTGGTCAGGTAGTTCCATGAGCTGTGGTTCTCAGAATAAAGCTTTTCTGTGGGAGTCAAGGATGGAATTCCCATTCATTCATTCATTCATTTATTATTGTGAACCGGAGAGAAAATGCTTAATAACTCAGTGTCAGTCAATTGCCGTGAGAGTTAAAACTTGGAATATTTTTCATGAAATATTATTAAGTTTAGTGAAAAAAATTTAGCCATTTGTTTGGCATCACTTAAACGAAAGAATAAGAGAGTAATTTTTTCACATTATATCTAGTCGGGCTGGGCTGGGTTCTGAGAATCTCTGTGTTTAAAAAGCAATTATAATGATTATAATGAGAAGTCAAGTTTGGGAACCACTAAAGTGTAGATAGCTTAAATACGAGATTGATGTAATTTACGCCCTATGACAAATATATGGAGCCATTTAGTGGAGAGATCCTAGTGTATGGATTTTGAGTCAGATAATCCTGGGTTTATTTGCATTCTATTGTCTGTGTGACCTTAGGCAAGTCGTTTAACCTCTGTAACACTCAATTTCCTCATCTATAAAAGGAAGATAATAATGACTACCTATTAGGGTTAGTCATGGAGGTTAAATGAGATAATGTTTATAAAGCTCTTAGCATGGTTCCTGGCACGTAAGTGCTCAGTAATTGATAGCTTCTATTAAAAATAATTATCTTATAATAATAACCTCATCTGGGTTGACTGAAGCACAGCTCTTTAGAGAAAGATCATTATTCTTGGTGAATTAAACTCAAGAAAAATTAAGTAACTTTAAAAAACCACTTCTCTCTGGGGCGTGCCATGGGTTATGTCATTGGACTAGCTGCCTCGTAAGGCCTCTTGCAACCTGGGTGGTCTGGGAGCTGTTTAAGTTCAAGTCTTCATGAATTGGTGTGTTTCATTGCCCCCACCTTTCTGTTTTTTAATGTGAATTCAGAATTTTGTAAATTTATAAATGAGTGACACAAACAGGTCAGTGCTACAGCATCACAAAATGTGCTTTGTTTATTTATTTTTTACAAGAGTTGCACAGGATTAATTACCCCTAGGAAATGTCTCATCATGCAGCTGTGTATCTCAGGAACTGTTTTAGAAAAGTGGTAGAATTTCTCAACAAGTTTAATTTCTTTTCTTCTTTGAAGAGTAGAGTTAAGAATAACCTTTTTTTAAGAAAGAGAATATTCTTATTCTCTTATTTCAGAGTACTGAGAGAGAAAAATAATTCAATGGAAACCTTTTCTTGTTGGGAGTGTGGGACAATTATTTGTTTGGGGGACAATCATCGTCCTAGGATATTATTGGGTCTGTGATTCAGAGGGAGTTGCAGATGAAGCCCGTTTAACAGCTTTTAGATTGCTGGTGGGGCTCATTCACAGTTGTGTTCTCAGTGGTGCTGATGCCCATCGTGAAGAAGGGGCTGCGTGGACAGGAGTTCTGCATGAATGTTTCCTGGAATTGTGTTTCAGCAGTCACTGGTGTCTTAGGAAGTCAACTATCTGCTGATGAAATACTTTAATTGGGGAATCCCCTCCACAGTGTGAGGAAAATTCTCTTGATGAGTCATCCCCTTCCCTGGTGAGCAGGAAGCCCCAGTGAACAGGGTGGTACCTCTGTCCCACCATTGGTAATGAAGGTTCTTGCTAGCAATCTCTAGTGATGTTATCCGAGTTCGGTGGGTGAGGGCCAGGCAGAAGCAGGTGGGGCAGGGCGTGTGGTTGGGTCATCGTGGCTGCTGTGGAGCTGTGCTGATTGGTGTAGAGAGGATTGACTTGGTCGCCTGGGTTCCTCAGAACTATTGTTGAAGTAGGACTCAGTTGAAGATATGGATCTTTGGCAGCTTTTTGAGAATATTCTGACCAACCAACGAATTGAGAGAAGCAAGGTGCACATGTTATATTCCTGTAGGAGGGGGAGTAGGCAGGAATGAGGGGGACGTGGCGAGGGGGCAGGAGCGCTGGCGAGTTGGGGAAGAAGAGTCAGGGTAAGGACACAAGTTATTCGACTGAAGTGTGGGTCCTTACATGCTTGTTCGGCATTTGTTGTCCCATTAAGAAAGCAAATTTAAAAATGAGAATGGAATGTTTCATTTTGGAAATTGCCCTGTGAGTACGTGCTTATAATCAGAGGCGTTCCTCATAACTGACAGCAGTCGATAACTTCTGATTGGGCAATGGCCTGCCCAGTTGCCTAATTATCATATGTATTAATGACGCATTAAAGAATTTCATCATGTTGGGTCGCAAGAGATCATTATTGTTAAAGCACAGTGATGGTATTCATGCAGTGCCTGCAGGACCTTGCCTGCGCTTGATGTCAGGAGGCAGTGTGGAGCAGAGTTCAAATTGGAAATCCTGTCAGAAAACCTCTCTCTTGGGCCCTCCACTGACTCGTTCTGTGACATTTCAGTGCCTCAGTTTCTGCTATTGAGAAAACAGACCTACCTCCCCAGTGTGTTGGGGAAGAGTGATTGCTCAAGGAATATTAATTTAATGCTTTGAAAAGATAAAATAGGGTGAACATGCAAAGACAATGTGAGGGAATCTGTGTCGTATCAGGGGAATTACATATATTGCTGTGTTTTTCTAGACAGCTAGACCAGAGGCAGGCCAAATTGGGCCTACCACCTGTTTTTCTACTGCCGTGAGCTAAGAATGGTTTTTACACTTGTAAATGGGAGAAAAGAAATCAAAAGAAGAATAATATTTCTTGACATGTGAAAATTATATGCAGTCCAGCTACTGGTGTCCTTAGGTTTATTGGAGCGCAGCCATGCTGTTTGATTACATGCTGTCTTTGGTGACTTTCGTGCTTCAACAGCAGAGGTGACTAGTTTCAACAGAGGCAGTGTGGCCCACAAAACCTAAAATACTTACTCTCTGGCCATTTATAGGAAAAGTGTGCAAACCCTTGAACTAGACTCTTGGAAGCAGGTTGTGAAATAAGGTTATTACTGATCCACAACATATGATGTCATTCTAGGCCGCAAAAATACCACCTTTGATTCATCACAGACCAGGGTTCTGCTGTCATCGTGTGATGTGTGAAAGGCCTGAAAGTGGGGGGTTAGTGGGGAATTTTGCAAGGACGCTCTTAAATTGGGATCAGGCTCTTGGATAAATTTCTAAACCTGTCTAGAATTAACACAAGATTTTTCTGCACTAAGAGAAGGATCAAAAATATTTACAATAGGGGGCCGGCCAGGTGGTGTTTTGGTTTTAAGTTCATGCACTCCACGTCGGCAACCCAAAGTTCATGGTTTCAGATCCCGGGCATGGATGTACACACTGTTCATCAAGCCATGCTTTGGTGGCGTCCCACATACGAAGTAGAGGAAGATTGGCACAGACGATCTTCCTCACCAATATATATATATTTATAATAACCTGATATATGTTTATAATAACATGATTGGGATTCAACTGAATTTTGGGGGCTTTACTTTGCTGTTCCAACCCTCATTGGTTTTCCCAGAGGAAATCCAAGGATGACAATTTATGAAAGGCTGGGAGTATCAAAATTACTGACATTTTTCAGTTTGAGGTTTGGGTGACATTTTATATGCTTCTTACTTGACTTTAATTTGTTGCCCATCCCTTGAAATAGTAGTAATAAAAATAAAAGTTAGTCACATTACACAGCCCCACCCAGAAGGGTTTGCATAGAGGGTAAAGGACTTAATTGCAGTCATACATTCTGCTGTGGAAATGCACATCTATATGTACCTGCTGGAATTTTCAGCTATTCAGGGTCGGGCTACCAGACCTTTCAGGAAGGATGAAGCATCGTTCACTCGGTGCCTCAGTTGCTCTCTTTTTTTCATTTAGGTGCTTGGGTTATTAGGGTGAGGCTTCAAGTGTCCCAGGCAGCCTTTGAGCTTATGAAGGCATTAGGAAGTGGGAGAGGTCGAGTTCATTGGCTATAACTTCTATCCATTGTTGGGTTTGCCACTAGGCTGAGAACCCTTTGGGTTTAGCCCTTCACACTAAAATGGACTTGGAGAGGCGTGTGCCCAAGTGGAAGGGAGATTAACTTCAGAGGAAGAAATTACTGATGTTGCTAGATAAAATTCTACCTCAAAGAGAAGTGTATGTGGTACATGCTACATCTGATTTTCTTAATCGGAGATGAAGTTCACAAAATGCCAAGAATAGTAAAATAAATATAAAAACAAAAATAAATATAATCGCAAACACTTATGTAATACTTACTGCATACCAGGCACTGCTCTGAATTGCTTAGGTGAATTAGCTTATCTAATTCCTCAGTCATGTGAGATGCTATTATTCTTCTCATTCAACAGACGAGGAAGCAGATGGGAGAGGAGAGAGGCCCCCTGGGGGGGATGGTACGGAGAGGAGACGGAAATAACATTCTAGGTCGTATAGAGATTAACTACATTAAAGAATAATCTCTGATTTCGACGATGGTAACATAGAAACAAAAAAGCCTCCTCAAAACATATGGGTGGAGGAGCAGAGGAGAAATCCAGACCTTGTCACACAGAGGCAACTCTGTTGCCTAATTTGGGGCTGAGATTCCTGAGAATTTCTTGTTTTTAAACCTGTGGTCCTGGGTACAGAGTAGATCTCTGGCAATATTTAAAAATTTTTTCTGATTTTCTTTTATTATGACTCATTTGATTTTCCTTACCTAGTTCTGTATTTCTAGGCTGTAAAACTACCCCTTGAATGATTAGGACATATTTTTTCCCAAGGAGCAGTGAAGTGCTTCCATAGCTGAAGTCCCTAGAATGTGTTAGTGTGCAAATTTGTGAAGTGAGTTAATGATGGATGCAGTTCAATATTTTGTCCATTATGCTTTACTGCCTTAGGTACTGTTCCAGAATGGGTAGGGTTTAAATAAACTTTATCATATTGTTAATATTTTAAAGATTAAATGTTGGTAGCTAAAAATATTTATAAAATATATGTAGGATACAAAGAATCGCAATACAGTGAACACCTGTGCACCCACCACTCAGTTTAAGAAAAAGAACATTTCTTCAGAGATGCCCACTGCCCCTCCCTGACTCTGCCCACTTCTTCTCCCCCATTAGAGGTAGCCCAGGATCTCAGTTCTCTGTACCCTGCTTCTCTCTAGCTTTACCATGTGTTTGCATCCCTAAATCATATATTTAGCTGTGCTCATTTTTGAATTCTATATAAATGTACTCACCCTGCATGCACTTTTTGTGACTTGTGTTTTCACGTAGTATTGCATTTCCAAGATCCATCTATGTTCTGGGTAGCTGTGGTTCACTCAGTGTTTCATTGCTGTATAGTATCCAGTGTATAAATATAACACAATATATTACACTTTCTGTTGATAGACTTTCTGGATGTTTCCAATTTTTATTATAGATATTGCTGCTTTGAACATTCTTGTTAAATTCCTTTTTTAAAAACCAGTCATTAGAAGGACTCATTTAAATAGTTTTTCTATGAAAAGGATGGTCTTACAGTTTAATGAAAATATATCTATTCCTTGCACAGATAAATGGTAGTTTTTATTTTGGAACATGTACTACATATTAAATAGGTTTATTTTTAATTGCTTTTGGGGTTAATTTTTTCCAGAGTTGACTATGATTTGTGTATTTTATTTTCTAAACAAATCAAAACATTTATTGTAAAAAAATCACTGGAAAATAAGTCTGCCCAATTTACAGTAAAAGTTTTATAAGTATTTTAATTAAATAAGTTTGAAAATGCTAAATAATTTAAATTAGAATATAAAATATTTTCATCTCTAAATTAAACATTAAATAAGCTTTTGTCATCCAGAGCAAAAAACAAAAAATATTGGTTATATAGGTAAGATGGTCTTTGCCCCACTCTTGTTTATTTGTAGACTAGAAAAGAAATTTTTATTTTTACTATTTTTCAACTTAAAAAGTAGACGTTAAAAACTTTTTGAAGTAATTTGTAGAGCCAGGCAAAGGCACAGAGGGTTAAAGCAGGTAAGAATCTATAGTCCACTCTGATTTTTTTCCTGGAAAGAAAACCAAAGCCCAGAATAATTACATGACTTGAGAGAGGTCACAGCGAGGCCTGTATGCCTTTTAAATACAGCTTCTCTGAAACAGCTGTAAGAATCTCTAGTTCCATTTCTGGATTAGAAGCCACAAGCTTCTTTTCGTAATAATATTTTTTACTTCAGTGCATCTTAAATTATTTAGTGTCATTTAAAAAATAAAATCATTAATGAAATCTATCATGACAGTTTGAGGTTTGATTATTAAAACTGCTTTTCTCCACCTGTCGACTGGGCTGGCCCTAGAGAGATTTTATTTCGTCCCCATAGCCTGGTTTCTGGCATTGATAATATTTCCATTGCGGTGTTCGAAGACAGGCACTAAGCTTGAAGGATCCTGCGGTAATGTCAACAAACAATGGCACAGGCCTCTCTTCCACAGCTCGTCCACAAACTGTCCTGGGGCTTTCCCTCCTAAGGACGCGGCAGCTTTGCAAGAGAGATCTTAATGAGGTCATTTGGATTAGACTGGGTTAGTGGGCAGTGAGTTCCATGCATTTAGGGTTGGGTGTGAGGCTTTTAATGTTCTTGGAATCTCCCGGCCCTCCTGTCACACCCCTGCAGCCCTGTCCCTCTGCCCCATCCTGAAATAGCCATGGTTCAGCATGGAAGAAATTTACTCCTCTAATCCTCATGAGCTGGTGAGCTCTGCATTTGCCAGGGGGGGTGGGTTTTGACTTTCTTCTTAAGCAGAACCTCTAAAAGCTTAAAATCGGTTTTGAGAAGGTGATAGGAACACACCAGCACTTGGAGCCACACCACAAATGTCGAGTTTCCGGCTCTGCTGCTGGCGTGGTGACTTTGGGCAAGATGCTCTGCGTTTCTCCACCTCTTTCCTCCACTGGGAAATAAGTATAATAATACCAGTGCTCCTGGGTTTGCTGTAGATACTGCATGAGCTAAATCTCCTGAATCTTACATGGACAAAGGATTTCACCTCGGAGATTAATCTATCTATCTATCTATCTATCTATCTATCTTCAACATGTTTCTTATGTTTCTTCATCAGAAAGCCAGGGAACACAGCCGCAGAAGCAGAGGTAATAGTGACTGCTGGACTTGTAGCATGCCCCACCACTGTCACACACCAGCTGCCCGCTTCCCCTGTGCCCCAGCAGCACCAGCTTAGTCGATATACTGTACTGAAGTTTCTCGTTTATTTGACTGTCTCCCCTGTGGGACTCTGAGCTTCCATGAGGCAAGAATTGTGCCTTATTCATCTTTGTGTCCCTAGTATCCAGCATATCATTTGTACATAGTGGGTACTAAAAACAGTGTCGTTTTAAAATTTTTTTAATTTTTATTATTTTTTTTTCCTTTTTCTCCCCAAAGCCCCCTGGTACATAGTTGTGTATTTTTAGTTGTAGGCCCTTCTAGTCGTGGCATGTGGGATGCCGCCTCAGCATGGCTTAATGAGTGGTGCCATGAATGCGCCCAGGATTCAAACCAGCGAAACCCTGGGCCGCCGAAGCAGAGCGCGTGAACTTCACCACTCAGCCACAGGGCCGGCCCCAACAGTGTGATTTTGACTTTACTAAACTGTTGAGATTTGTCTCTGCCCGGTATTTCTTTACGGTGACTTTCTCACGGGAGGCAGTATAGTATTCTCTTGCTCAACTTCCCCCTGCTTTCTCCACACAATTGAGCTTTCTCCTGTCTATCCTGCAGTTTTCAGATGTTGCTGCTCCTGTCCCTCCCTTGCCCCACTTTTTTTGTCTAAGAATTTATAATATGCAGCTTGTCACACTTGGCTAACAGACTTTCTTATCTGGAATGGTCTGCTCCAGCGTGCAGACCCTTACATTTGAGGCCTTACTTATCTATATTAAAGTGTCTGCTGTTTTTTAATTCTCTAAGTTCATATAATTGTACTTCACCATGAGGGATAATGGTTCATTTCAAGTTAATCTGCAAGATTAAAGTGTAACCTATTTGGGTGGAGGACAGGAGTTAAATGGCAGCTGTTAAACAGTACATAGCAACTCCTCACAACGGCTTAAACATGAAAAAGGACTGGAAGTAATAGAATATGCTGGAATTTGATGAGGACACTGAGTGCTAGAGGACATGGGGTTTGAACTTGCAGTTGTAGACAATGACTCTGCCTCCGACGACCAGAGCCCCTGAACCCTTAGCCAGCAATGCCCCAGAAGGAAGGCTGGGGGAGCTAGCAGCAAGCTTCACACTCTATCACACGCCATCCATTCCTCCCGATTTTCCTCAAACTTCTGGAGAATAGAGACATATAGTTCTTGCCACCTTCATGTCCCATAACGTTGATGATCAAAATAATTGCAAAACCTTTTAGACTTTTTGGACATAAGAATTCCTAAGAAACTGAAAGAATTAAGTCACCTAATGCATATAACGGGTATTAAATATGTTTTCATGAAAGAATCTGGCCTATGCTAGCAGATACTGGAAACTGCCCTAAAAATGATTATAGCCTCATTTAAGAGTGTTGACCTATTTGGAAATAAAATTGTTAAGAAACTCACTTACCTCTTTTGGTGCACAGGAAATTGTATAGATGACTGTGACTTTTTGGATTTTATACAAAATCAGATTCTAAACAAGTTTATCAGAATTTACAATGTCTACATTAAAAACCTTATTCATTAAATTTAACCCTGAAATGATGGAGTGATCCACACTAAACTTTCTGATTAAAACCAAGGAAAATAACAGCCCTTACTGTTTCAACTAGTTTGTTAATAAAAAATGTATTGAGGGGCTGGTCCAGTGGTGTAGTGGTTAAGTTTGCATGCTCCACTTCAGGGGCCTGGAGTTCATGGGTTCAGATCTTGAGTGTGGACCTACACACCATTCATCAAGCCACGCTGTGGCGGCATCCCACATATAAAATAGAAGAAGATTGGCACAGGTGTTAGCTCAAGGCTAATCTTCCTCACCCCCGCCCCAAAAAAATTATTGACCATTTGTCTCCCAGGTGTTGTGCTAGGAATGAGATATGATGATGACAAAGTGTCAAAGTTCCTGCCCTCATTCTTGTGGGAGATGCAGATAAGTAATACTAAGTCACCAGTACAACATCGTATGGCAAATTCCATGATGGGGGAAGCTCAGTGTGCTGAGGAGCACCTCACCTAGACCTGGGACGTGGGGTAGCAGTGAGGGAAGGACCTGGAAGGCAGCCTCTATGCTGAGACCCGCAGGATGAACAGGCAGGCCGAGAGGAAGCTCTAGCAGAGGCAGAACGTAAATGCTATAATGAATATAATTGAATATTTTCTTGATGGTTGAAGATCTCATGACCATCAGGTTAATAATTTTTATCACCAGTATTCATATGGTGTTATAAATATCGTTGTATAAAATCTTAGAATATTAATGATAGTACTATCTGAAAGGCATCCTTAGAAGTTGTGTTTTAAAAATAAACCTGTGTAAACGCAACCTAATACTTGTATAGTAGAAGGACAATGTACACCATTAGGGTGAATTGGGCGTTTTTGAATCATAACTTATTGTCGCTTCATGAATCCATTATTTTCCCCCCTTTTCATCATTGCTACCTTGGAGGGTCAGGATATCATCCATGTCTCTTGATGAAATTAGGGCTTTGTGTTTTACCAGGAGTGGAGGCTCATTTGATATACTGAGTTTACTTTTAATTTTGTAATGAGCCCCTTGAGTGACATGAGTAAGTTATTTCACTTCTTTTGAACTCTTTTTCAGGAGAGATCATGCTCATTGGTGAAGTGCTTGGAGATTCTTAAATATTAGATAGGAAACTTGGGAAAACACAAAATATGATTGTGTACACATTGAGCAGATGCTCAATATATGTTTGCTGAAGTAAATTTAATTGAGAATTTAACCATTCACAGTTCACTGTAAAGTGTTAGAATTCTAGTTACAACAGGTAAGTATAAAAAAATATATCATTGCTGCTCCTATTGCAGTTTCAGAGCTTCGTGTGTGAGTATTTTTGATTCTGGTTCATTCATCATTTGGTTAACTGCGTTCATGAGAATCTGCATGAGAACTCAGGAAATGTGTTAGTTCACTCGTACAGGACACAGTTCAGCACCATTGGCAAAATCTGAGTTTGATTTCAGTTCTGATACTTGGCTTATGACACCTCAAGAGAGCCAGGTGATTGTGGTAGGGTTTGTGAGAGAAGAGGCCTATGTAGTTGTGAGTTTTCTTGTCCTCAGGAGGCTTGGGATAACTCTGTTTTGTTCCTTCATAAGAGAGTGGCTCAGAGAAATCATGCTAGACTACTCTACCTACTTAACCTGCCATTTTGGTAGTTCAACTGCAGGGATATTTTCAGGAAGAGAAAAAGCATAAGCACTTTTGTCAATAGCTGTTTAAGGAACATCATGAGAGACTACCTCTATGATAGGCGATGTATGTAGACGACGGGCCCCGGGTCGGCTCTGCCTCCCAGTAGATTAGCCCAACATTATTGCATTTGGGACACATAGAGCACTGTAGGCTCTCCTGGAGTGTAGTTAAGTAGGCAGCTTATCGTTTGGATTACTCTTCTCATGGGAAGACTTTCTGATTGACTCAGAGGGCAAAATGGGAGGACAAGTGGTTCTGGAGAGCCAAGAGAGCAAGTTCAACTTTCAGGCAGCTGCTGCTTCTCTTGAATCTAGAGAGCTGGTTCTTTGATTAGAACCATCAGGCTTTAGAGGCGAAGGGTACTGGTGGCTGCTCATCTAGTAAGCACCTTCATTTGGCAGAGGAGAAATAGAGGTTGAAGTTGGTTCAGAAAACTTTCCTTGAGTGCCTGCTCTTTGCCAGGTTGAGGGAGCAGCTACAAGGGTGAATTATCCCCTCAAAGAACTCACGGAATAGTAAAGGGCTGCAAACATATTAAGTCAACTTAAACACTGTGGGGAGCACTGGAAAGGTGAGCGTGGAGGCACTGCAGGAGCACAGACGAAGGGATTTAGCTCAGTCCGTGTAGGAGGCAGCAGGAAAAGGCTGGGAAAGGTTTTATGGTTGAGAAAACCTGAGCTGAGCTGAATGTGAAAGGACGAATAAGAATTAGCCAGGAGAATGAGGCCCCTGGGAGTGAGGCTGGGGCATTCTTGGAAGAGGGGAAAATAAGGCCAAAGATCAAGTGGCTTGAGACAGCAAAGGACATGCCTGGGAACTGCGGGCAGGTCGATAGTAGTAGAATGTGAAGTATAAAGAGAAAGTGCTGAGCAGTGAGGTTGGAAAGGAAGGGGACCCATGCCGTGGAGGTTTTATTCTGTAGGCTCTGGAGAATCACTGCTTGGGTCTAAGCAAGGGAATAACAGTTGGATTTGGGCTCGGGGAGAATCATTTGGAGGATGATTTTTGACAGGGACAAGACCGAAGGGAGGAGAACCAGTTAGGAGGCTCTTGCCATCATCCAGGAAAAAGATGATGAAACAGGGCAATGGGAGGAGTCGGCCAAGGATGGAGCCTTGGGAGTCCCAGGATTAAAGGACAGGAAAGAATCAGGAACCTAAGCAAAACCCCAGTGAGAGAGATGAAAGAAAAAAAGAGGTAAAAGAAAAGATAAAAGAGCGTCAAGAAGAGAATTTCAAAAGGAATAAGAGACCAGCAATGTTAAATGCAGCTGAGGGATCCAACTGACTAAAGACTGAAGTGTCCACAGCAGCACTACTCAAAGTGTGGCGCGTGGGCCACCAGCACCAGCAACACCAGCAACACAGGGAGCTTGTTAGGAATGCACATCCATGTTCTCCACTTCAGAGACCCAGTCTGGGTGTGGAAATGGTTGTTGATGACCTTGACCTATCATGTTCATTGGAATGGTCGGGACAGAATCAACATTGCAGCAAATCTGGGAGTTAATGTGAAATGAGAAAGTGGAGATAATATAGTCTTGCAAGCAACTTGGCCAACAGTGTAAAGAGAGAAATTGTTAGGCACAGACGTAAGTCAAGAAAACACATTTTTAGCATGGCAGAGACTCGAGCACCTGAGTTTTGGCTTAAAGGAAAGTAGAAGGATTGAAGTTTATGGTAGGGAAGGTGAACGAAGAGAAGACAAATATGCAGAAGACATTAATATCCTTACATAGAAGAGCGTGGGCACATGCAAGTTGCTGTAGTGTGGGACGAAGTGAAGGGATTGGTGCCCTGGAGTCACGAGGCTTCGCCTTCAGTTCAAGCTCTATGTTTCAAGGTGTCTTTGAGAGGCATCATTGTGTATTCACAATAGTCTACAGCTTTTTAAGGCACAAAGGAGACTTTAATTCTGAGATCCCCTCCATTAAGTGTGTAAATTTGGGCATATTATTTAGACGCTCTGAGCATTTGTTTCCTCATCTCTAAAACAGGCATATTAATACCACTACACAGGATCGTTATGGAGACAAAATGAGAAAGTGTGTATGTAAAGCCTTGGCTGTCTCATACTAGTACAGACATGATAAGCACTCAACAACTGTCTGAATGAATGATTAAGTGAGTTAGTATAAAAATCAGTGCATGACTAGGCAGGCCGTTTAATATTGGAATGTTGCAATTTCCCCATCTGCAAAAAAGGGCTAATAATAGTGACCTCTCATTTATAGGATTTTATAAAGAGAAAAATGAGCTATTTATGAAACACTTGTATGAAATTTAATGTTTCAGAAGTTGAAGGAAACATTTCATAGTGTTGTAAATACTGAAATTTTAGTGGTCAGATAATTAACTGGTTAGTTAACTCCTTTTGTAACAGTTTCCTAGTAGATCCTCTAAAGGAGAAAATAAATCGTTTAGTGAGTCAGTCAACAACTGCTAATTGAATGTCTAAAGTATGGAAGATAACATTGTAGACACTGAGGGAGATCCCAAACAAGCAAACACCACCACCAAAAATCCATGAGGAGCTTAAAGTCTATCAAAAGATAAGACATTCCAGGAAGGACGTGATTTGGGCCAAGAGGGGAGCTCAAATGGTGTGCAGCAAAGAAATTGTTCAGAGGAGGAGGATAGCATTTTGTAAATCACTTCTTTATGCAAATGCACAACATTTGGAGAAATTGGCATATACCAAGACCAGTGGTGGACTGCTAAAGGTGTCCTTGGGAAAAGTTGTTGCCATCCCTGAGTTAAGTGGGCTCGCCTGCAGCTCCGCTGCTTTATGGAGCTCTGAGCTCCAGTGGCTTTCTCAGCCTCTTTAGGCTTCTTAGGAGTTAGCTGTTTGGCATGGTAGTCACTGTCAGTCGTTTACTTGTAGATTGCTTCTTCCTTTCTACTACTTCTTGCCTACAGAGGAGGTGGTGGAAGAAATAGAAGTGGATATAGCAGGGCAGTGTTGCAAACTTATTTTTTATCATGGACATTGGGTGATTTCTGCATTGTCTTCTCGGAAGGAGCTATATTTAAAGGCTGTGTGAAATCTGGATCTGCCTCTGGATGTTCCCAGTTCATCCATAAGGCTGCTGCTGGTTTCTCAACCTTCCGCCTTCCAATGGCAGCCTCCATTCTTGGACCACCGTTTCCTAACATGCCCTACTGCCAATGGCCACAATGCTCACTCAACAGAAGTGTTTTCCAAGCTGGTGCTGGTTTTGCAGGGTATATCCCTGCTACCACACACGACTGTCCATGTTATGTTTACCATATAACTGAGCAGCGTGTCCTGCTGTAGATTTGATGTGGAACTGTAGGTGCCTGGACATGAAAGCAGCAACTTAGTCCCCACCCTTTTTCTCGCTGAGGTAGTCTTTGATTGCTTCCACTGCAAGTGGATTTTGGATCAAAAGGCAACTTGTACTTTTCTGAAGGCACACAAAGGTCAGTAGGGTAAGGATAACACCAGCACAAAGTTAAGGTGCTGAACCAGGAACCCATTCTAAATAATGATATGATGAAAGCTTCCATGAGACAATCTAGTATCCATTTCACCCTGAAATTTCCCAGGGGAACTATTGAGAACCATCGCCACACATGCTGACACACAGCCATTTTTGTTACAGTTCTGACTGCTCTTGCCACATCCTGAAGTAAAAACCCCAGTGAGATTGGAGAGGACAGCATGGGAGGCCACAGGCTGACGTGGTGAACAATGCCCCATTCACAGGTTACAGGGGCGGGCCCATCTCATGTGCTAACTAAAATGGTGCTGGGAATAGATGTCACTCTGTAGTCTTGCTTCAGGTGATTAGAACCAATTAAGAGGGTGACACATAGTAGAGACAAGGAAAGATAACAGAGAGGGTGTCAGTTTTTTCCCCTTGGCCCAAGAGAGAAAGCAAGTCTGGCATCTGCCTGCTTCCCAAGTCTACTTATAAACTGCTGGATAACTTAAGTCTGCCAGTTGACCTTTCTGCCTCTTCTCCCCCTTGGTTTATAAAACAACAATGTTGCTACCTGCTCTGTGAGAGTAGTGTTGTCTTAATAAATCTGGTGGGAAATGCTTTGTTCTTGGGAGAGCCTAGCTGTTATTTCATGTTTCAGTCCCAGGAAAACACAAAGCCTGTCCATTTGGTGTGAGCAGTGAAAGGAGGATTCCAACAGGTGCCATTGTAAGCTTTCTGGTGGAGGAGCCATCGGAGGGCACCAGGCTTGTTTTGATCTTTGCTCACATGGAGGCTTTAGCAGAATACCCTCTCAGGCCGGGAAGGGGACTCTTTGATCTCCCATTGCCTAATAGGCAGAGCTCTCTTCTCTGTTTCCTCTAAGGACAAAAATAAACAGAGAAGCTGAGTTTGTGAACAGCTGCATAAACAATGCAATTTGGAAGTATGCAAAAAATATGTGGGTTATATATACGTTCATGCATATATCCTCTTGATCCATGTTTTGCATCCTTGTGACTATCGCTTGATCTGAGTGAGATTTCCAGTGGATGCAGTGATATCCACTCCCTTAATGCTCCAAGGGGTTTAAGGCCTCAGAGCATTTGGGCAGAAGCATTTCTTTCCCTTCTACATGGAGCGGTTCTGAGACATTCCAACTATAATAATCGCAAGTGTAGTAAAACATCCCTCCTTCATATGCCAAGACGCGGCCCCTCACACTCTGGAGGGCAGGTAGCTTGAGTTGATTGTCTAGTAGAGGTGATAAATTTACACTTGGTCGATAGAGTCTGCAAGTCTGAAACCAAATTCATCTTCTCTCCTGTGCCCCTCCCTCCCAAGGAGGTCTCTGACATCTGTCATTTGTTAATGGGGTCACCATTTGCCTGCTCACAGGCATGGAGCTCTGGAGCACCCTCGATTTGTCGCCTTTAATGCCCACTCTGATCGGTCTCCATAAACTGTGTAGTTTTTCTTCTGTGTCTGTCTCTTCACTGACACTCTGAGTTTAGGCCATTAACACCAGGACTATTTTAAGAGTTTCCTAATTGATAATATAAGTTTACATTTAAAGATGGTAAATAAAATCATTTTGGTAATGCGTGTGATAAAATGGAAAGCTCAGATATACCCTTTAGGCTCTTGGAAGAAGATAGATGAAACAATGACTTTCAAAAGCCAATAGAGGTTAAAAGATTAGAAGCTCTGTTACACATTCTACTGCTAGCCTCTAGTTATGTTCCATGACTTTTTCTCCCTAACCTGCCTTGCATGTGTTGGCCTTTATACGTTTGTTATGATCTTCCGCTGCCTAGAATGCCTGCATTCCTGCTGCAGATGGAAATCCTCTCTGTTGTTCATGGTGTAGCTCATTGCCATCTCCTTCCCTGAACATTCCAGGCAGTTTTCACTCTCTCTACTGAATTTCTAGAACCCTTATATTCTTTATTCCACATTTAATTGAATGCTTTCCTTTATAGACACCTATGTATATTACTTATCTATCTACTTATAGATTATGAATTCTTGGACAAAAGAGGTTTTTTTGCTTAAACATATTTGTAACCTACAGAGTGTAGCATAGTGCCTTGCATATGGTAACTCCTGAGTGAATCTTTGAGAAAACAAGTGGGTGGTACTAAACCATGATAACGGTGCGTGCATCCATCTAATAGCCGCTTGCCCACTATTTTCCCCGGCTTTATTGAGGTACAGTTGACAAATAAAATTGCAAGAGATTTAAAGTGTACAACATGATGACTTCATGTACGTACACGTTGTGCGAGGGTTCCCCCATCAACTTAATTAGCACATCCCCTCCTTGCATGTTTACTTCTATTTTTCTGGTGAGAACATTTTCTACTTTCTTAACAAATTTCAATTATACAATACAGTATTATCAACTATAGTCACCATATTATACACTAACTGTTCAACCTTATTCGTCTTATGACCGGGAGTTTGTACCCTTTACCAGCCTCTCCCTATTTCCCGTACCCCCCAGGCCCTGGCAACCACTTTTCTGCTCTCTGCTTCTATGAGTTCAGCTTTTTTTTTAAAGATTCCACATATAAGTGATACCATGCAGTATTTGTCTTTCTCTGTCTTTGTGCCCATTATTTTAAACAAATGTTTAAGGAGCTCTTCATTAAGAAAAATTGCAAAAAATGTCATTTAATTCTCACAATAATCCTATGGCATAATTATTACTTTTGTCCTTGTTTCACAGTTTAGAAAAATGGGGCACAAAGAAATTAAATAATTCAGTACAGGTCTGCTCCAAAATAGGCGTTGGTGTTCCTGGGCTGTCTTGTCCCTCAGGTGTCCTGTCTGGAGACGCAGGGTGAAGAAGCACAGGTCCAGCTTCCCAGGGGCTCTCAGGCTGAGCGGGGGACGTATATCCACGGCTGCATTGCCGTGAGATAGCTCCTGGAGGAGGGGCCTGTTGTGAAAGCAGGTGGGGGCACGGAGGAGGGGCCCTGGCAAGGGCACCCCACAGGGACATCTGGGCTGTGTCTGAGAGGGACTGCGGAGAGAATGGACGCCCGGCTGCGCTGTGTGCCTGGTGAACCAGCCTCGGCAGAGATGGAATCTACAGCTGTTCCTTCTTAAGGTCTTACTTCAGGTTAGCCTGCCCTTCATGGTAAACACGGCATTTACCTAAGTTCTTGGATTTGTATGTCTTCAGAGGTGATAGGTAAGTCTGTAAAATACATAAAATAGATGATGAGAGAGAGAGAGAGGCAGAGAGACTATTGGAGAGGCTGAAGATGTACTAATGTCTATGAGAACTTTCTAAAAATCAGGTAAAAAAAAATGCAGCTGTGTGTTTCTGTTGTTTTCAAGTATCTAAGCTGTGGAGAAAACCTAAGGAAGCAGTGAGAGGGCATCTAACGAGAAAAACTGACAGCGGTGTACCAAAATGATATTCTAGGATTTTCCTGGGCACCCCACACCTCTGTTCTTTCTGTTGTTCAAGTATAGACTCTCCAAGTGCTCAATCTTGTTGGATGGGACCTGAGAAGCCACTTGGCTTAACCTCCCACACGCTGTAGGGCCTTCCTCCCCAGAATCCGAGTGGTGGTCAGTGGTCGCAGCCTCTGCTACCACGTCCCGTGGGGGAGGGCGCTCGCTGCTCTGCCCAGCAGCCGGTTCCTTTGTGGGTGCTCAGGAAGTCCTGGCCGCCTCCTCAGTCTTCATGTCACACTCTGGGCCTGCACAGGCTACATCTAGCTCTCCAGGTGAGGGCCCTCAGGTATTTGAAGACTGCTTCTCATACCCTGGCAAAGTCACATTGGACCAAACATCTCATGTCTTCATTTAACACAGTCGGGGAACCTAAATGGAGCACCAGTTTTGTGTATAATGGTACTGGGATGGATACAAAGATGAATCAGACAGAGGTTTCCCCTCCAGGAGGTCACAGCCTAGTTCTGTTAGAAATCCCCCAGGCAACATTGTTTCTAATTACCCTCTGCTCCTCACTCTCTCCTGGAGTCACAGCAGCTTTCAACAATTGGACCCACTTACGCACAGTCCGTGTTCTGCACTTGTGTTAAGGAAGCCTTGGCTTGGCTCTTTTTGAACAGTGATCAACTCAGGTCCCGCCTTTCACCCATCCCCCTCCACAAACAGCTGTTAAATCAGGTGTTTTCCATGTTATCTTTATTTAATTTGTTTACTCATTTAATAAACCTTGGTTATTTACTAAATATTCAGCACTCTACTAGATACTGTTTCTAAGATACAGTTCTGGACTAAGATGCAGTTTTGGAATGAAGCTCAGCCTAGTAGGAAAGACGTAAATAAACAGAAGTTACTGATATAGTGTGCTAAGTGCTGTGATAGAAATGTACACAAGATGCTGTCGGATCACAAAGGGGGCGTTTAACCCTCTCTTGGAATTCGAGCTGGGGGGAGGGCGAGAGAAGGGTTCCTGGAGGATCTGGTACCACTGTCAAAGCTTGGAGCACAAATAAAAGATGACCAGGTGAAGAAGGGGAACCCGGCACAGGAAACAACATTTGTGGGGGGTTGGGGGGTGGACAGGCTGGGGGTATTTGGAGGACTGACTTGGATGATTGGTTCCATGATGAGTGAGGAAGCTGGAGAGGTGGGCAGGGCTTTGCATGCCGTGTGAAAGACGTTGGATTATGTCCTGAAAGCTGTCGAAGGATATATTCATATCTGTTGATTTTAGCCCATTCCAAGCTTTAAAAATCCTGATTATGTCCTGCAACATATTACTTTTCTGTGACATGAGAGGATTTGGTAAGAATACATTTTCCATTTGTAGACAAATTTTGGATGAAAATGTTGTAAGAAGAATAATAAAACAGAGACTGAGGCCCCTAACGTGCCCTGGAAGGGAGCCATTAAACGACACTGAACCAGGACAGTCAGCAAGCAGTGCGTGCGTGGTCTCACGAAGCCTGCTCCACCCTGCCCGGCCTGGCCCCCGCCTGTCTCTGCAGACTCCTGTTGTGCCTCATCCACATGCTCTTTGCTGTTCCTGGAACATGCTAAGGTTTTCCTTGTTGCTGGTCTTTTGCGTATGCTGTGCTGCCACCTGAAACACTCTTTTTACGAGTGGTTTTTCTCAACCTTCAGATTTCTTCTAAAAGTTCTCCTCTTTAGAGACTCTCTCTCTCTCTCAGCCTCCCCACCCACCAGACCTCACCTAGATATTATCTGTCACTCACCCTGTTTATTTCTTTCATAGTAGTTATCACAAATTGTGACTATATATTTGTTTGTTTATATTATTTGTTTATTTACACTCTTTCTAGATTATAAGCTCTCTGAGAGGAGAGACCATGTCTATTTTGTCTACTATAGGTGCTTAGTAAATATTTAGGTGCTATTCAATGAGAAGGTTTCTATGTGCACACCTATTGAATGTAGTTCAACATGAACCCTAAGAGATGGGCGGTGACCTTTGTTGCCCTCAGGCTAACCAAAGGGGAGTCTGATTCACTCTCCAGAATCCACAGTGGTGGCCACGTTATAGACCAGCCTGAATTATAACAAGATTCTTTCCAGGTACGTTTTTGGATAGGCCTTTAATAGAGCAGCTTTCACAGGCTCTCTGGTTGTGCTCTGGTGCCCTCCATGTTGAGCTGAGAGTCTGCAAAGAATAGAGAGAGTGGACATAAATGACAATAATATAGGCACTATGAAGTTATGCTCAGCCAATAGCCCTTTAAGTCTTTGGGGAGCTGTGCTTACATGGAAATTCTGTAACTGAATTGTGGGCCAGTGGGCTGGAGAACTCTAAGAATTGGGATGCGGCTCATGTAAGGCAAAGTTCAGAGAAAATGGGTTTATTGGCTTAGAGACAGGCAGAGCGGGAGGCTTTATTATAGTCCACAAGCATGTCAATCAGTAAATCAACAAGAATTTGTTGGCTTGTAGTTTGTACTTGGTGATGAGTTACTTCTCCACCACAGGTCAGTTAAGTTAGAACCTTTGGGGGCGGGGCCTGGGAATTGATGTTTTTTAAAAGCTCTCAAGGTCATTGTAACTTGCAACTGGCATTGAGACTCATAGGCATGGAGTCTCTGTTGAAGATAATCAGATGTACGATAGGAGTCCTGTCCTTAAACGGCTTGATTGAAGCTTGAAATTCAATGCTGAAAACTTAAGTGGTAGTATAAGGTGTGCCAGATAAGCAGTTTAGAAAATACATGTTGACAAGCGTGGAATAGGGGATGTTTCTGTGCTTGGGATATTAGGGACACCTAACTGAGTGACAGTTGTGCGCCCAGTCATGAAATCAGTTCTGAAGGAGATACGAGGAGACTGACACCCAGGAAACTTCTGTTTTAGACAGAGGAAAACACAAATGACGAGCTTGAAAATAGCAGTTATTTTCTGCTAAATTATGATGGCAAATTTACGTGCACTAAGTTTGAAGAGGTGTCCTTGGATATATTTGAAAAAAGCTTCTAGTTGCAGGTGGAATTTGAGTTTTGCCTTAAAGAATAGCAAAGAATTAATTTAATTTTATAATTTAAAAGCTAAACAGTGGGGACCTACTTCTTCCCAGGCACCATGCTGAGCACTTTGCATGGATTATCTCATTTAATTCTCAGTATGCTTACGAGCTCTGGGTTATTATTATCTCTTTTTTGCACGTAGAAAAACCAAGGCTTGTTGTGGTTGAAGAAATTTGTCAAAGGTCACACAAGTTATTAAGTGGTGGAGTTAAACTCAAAACCAGGCTGTATGGCTCTTGAGCTGGGCTTGTAACCAGCATCTGTAGGAGCAGTGTGAGCAGGAGAGGGAGGCCGGAGCGGGCTAAGCGTGTGTCTTGTACATTGGGGAAGTAGCAGGTTAGGTTGAGTAGATATTTGATTGGAAAGGTGAGTTGGGGCCTGGTTCAGTTTATCAGGAGTTTTGATTGCCATCTCATGGAATCTAACTTCTGAACACTGGGGAGTCCTTGGGGGTTTTTGAAGCAGGAAGTGCAGTGATGACAAGTATTTGTCAGGAAGACATGGAGACCAGTTAAAAAGATCTCAGCCATCCAGGCTGAAGGGCCTGAACAAGGTCAGTGATGGTAGAACAGGAAAGGGTGGGAAAGGTGGAGGACCCTTTGAGAAGAAAGACTGTTCTTTATGTCCAGAGATAGCAGGGCATGTGAGCGTGGACAATAAATACCTCAGGAGTTATTTAGGTTTGATATTAGTTTGAATTTCCTTACATTACAGTTGGGTGGGGAGTTGAGAATGTATGTATATCCTTTTAAGAAAAAGGCAAATGGCGATTTTTATGAAATTAAGTTCTATCTAAATTAGTTCTAGGCTTGTCAGGATTGCATGACCTTCAATTCAGTTCAGTTCGGGATATTATTTAATTTAGGCCCTGTGACTAAGCTATTTTATGTGGCTTATCTAAGAGCTGCTGAGATAAAGGAATTACATAAGTGCAATCTTTGATCCTACCGTAGGGCCCTGGTAATATTTCTCAGCATGCCAATAAACCTTCTTTCTCGTTCTCCTGCTCTCTTTTCTTCAGTGTTCATTACAGCTACAAGGTTGGGGACAGATCTTCTTTAACAACCTGAGGTCTCTCCCTTCTGAAGGAGACCTTCTCCAAGTCTTGGACGGGAAACTTCCACATATCCTTTTCCTGGGCTTCCATAATGCTGCCTTGACACCTGTGTCTCAAGTCATGTGTTAGCGCTCCCTGGGAATGACCGCGGTAGGGAGGAGCGGGGATGAATCAGAGCCTGCTTGTCGCTCTGTTGAGGTGGTTGTCCTGTGCTAGCTTAAGAAAGACCCTGTGCCTTGATGATGAGCATCCTAGGTATGTGAAGATGCTACCTGACCTAGGGTGAGAAATTCAAATACTTTATTACTAATGATTTTCATGATGACTAAAGAGTTTAGGCCAAAAATAATTAGGGTGAACAACAGAGCTGTCAACAAAGTTCCCAAATAATGAGAGCAATTAATGAATGGGCTCATTGTTCTTTTTGGCTCTAGGGCATTAAGCATTTCATTTTAAGTCATGATAAGTAGGAAAACGTTGTTCATTTATACCTTTATTTAATACTGCTATTTTAATTTTAATTTATTTTACTTTTAATTTAATATTACATCTTTTATCTTAATTTAAAATTAGATGATTGCCTCCCTGCCCCATTATAAACCTTATGAGCAAGTGTGTTTCTGGTGCTTTGTAACTTGCTCAGTTCACTCCCTATGATAGGCCCCATAATTAGGTTCTTAATAAATGTTTTGATGGTGTTAATGATGATAATGACAAGTTTTAGGTGTGCTAGCATTGCCTAAGAAGTGAGACTCTTGGATGCTTTCTGTGACTGCATTGCGTGGGGCCAGCCTGGCCACTTGTTCTCCTCATGGCCTTTTCCCCTTTTAGACCTAGAAGCATCAGAAAAGCCTTTCACCTTGTCTTATTAGCAAAGCCTGAAGGATGTCATGGGAAATGCTCCCCCAGAACTATTCCAGGCAGCAAGCTTTTCTTCCTACAGCTGTCCAGAGATTTCAGGGAAGCATATTGTTGCTCTACTGAGCCCATTTGTTAAAACCTGTATATTAAATGCGTCTCCTGTCACAATTAGCATCTCTTCCTTCTCCCCAAGAAAGACCAGATGCTTGAAAACCATTTCCCAGATCACAGAGCATTGGGTTCTGGAACCTTTTGGCCCCTTATGACTAAATTGTTCAGAGTCGTAAGCTGAGGAATGAACGTATCCTTCATTGTGCGAGATATATTTAGATGAGATATTTGTCAAGACTTGGTTTAATAAATTCTTCTCCTCTTTCCCCCTGAAGAAAAGATGCCAACACACCATCTTAAGTCCTGTCTGAAGCCATAGATGACCCTAGATGTTTTTGAAATAAATGGGTGGCTTAAGACCCACTAATTTCCCTGAATCTTCCAGTGATGCTGTTCCTTGAGACTTCTTATTATGGGATCTGGTCTTAAGCACCTGTCATAGGCTTCTCAGGGTCCATGCCCAAAAAGACTAATTCAGTGTCAGAGATGCGGATTTTTCAGAAGTCCCCATCTCTTGTTTTTTGGGGTTTTTTTTGCTGAGGAAGATTCACCCTGAGCTAACATCCACTGCCAATCTTCCTCTTTTTATATGTGAGCCACTGCCACAGTGTGGCCACTGACAGACCGAGTGGTGTAGGTCGATGCCCAGAAACCAAACCTGAGCTGCCAAAGCAGAGCAGGCCGAACTTCACATGTAGGCCACTGGGGTTGGCCCTCCCTTGTTTTATCTTTGTCTTTTAAGGGAAGGATTGGATTGGCTGTTCTCTATGTGGGCGCTTGAAATGTGAGGCCTCCCATTTGGTCTGCAGGTGGCTTCAGGGCCAGGGCCTGGTACGGAGGATAAGGCTGAATGTACTATTTAAGTCTTCATGCTGTGAGTCTGTGAGTTCTGCCACTTCACCTCTCAGTGTTTGGGAATCATGCCTGTGTCTGGGTCCTGGGTTGTCTTCCCAGCCTTGACAGATGGGTGACGCTCAGTGGTGGCTGTGGGGAGAATAGGGTGTGGTTGGGGTGGAGGTGGGAATGTTGCTTAAGAAAGACTAGCAAATGTTAGTGTGTCGACAAGTGGGAGGACTAGTGCTGGGATGTGGAGAAATTTGGCAGGACAGCCTCTTTCTACAGAAACTTTCTCAGAAATTACTCAAGAGAAATAAGTTGGCTCAGTGCTGCTGATTGATTATCTTTGGCTATAGTGCCCAAAGAATTTTGAAACTAAGAATAATAGGAAAGTGTAGACTCTATCAACTGTACTTGGAGTTGATATGTTGGGGTTGATTATTTCCCCCTCAAACTCTGACCAGGCAGAAGCCCTGATCAGTAAGTGAGTAGGTTAACAAGTTGTCACCACTGGTTTATATTTAATTGCCACCTTAGAAAGGTAACACCTTGAACTTTACTCTTGTAACTTCATTGTAGGCCTAAAAATGTAAAAGACCAACTATGGTTCTTCCTCTCCTCTGTGAATGGATGGTTTCCACTGAGATTTTGGTATGGTATAATATGGCTGCTGTCTGAGGCTACTTTTGGAGGATTTTGGAGTATCTTAGAAGTATATCTATCCAATTTCTTTATTTTACTGTAAAAGACATTACAACACTCCTGCCTTCTGCCAGTCCTTGGCTGAGTTGTGGGGTAATAATGTGGACACAGCCAGATCAGAGAGGGACACTGCTGTGCTCGGACTTACTCTCAGCTCCATTCTCCAGGACAGGGAAGACACTTCTGTTGGAGTGGCTCTCGTCTCATGCTCTTAGATGTGTGGTGAGAAAGGGAAGGCAGGATCTGGCCTGAAAGGACAAGAGTGGGGAGGTGGATGGAGAGCCTGCTGGATTGGGCCACTAGAAGAGAGCCATGGCCCAATTAAAGGGGCATGTGCCTACAGGGCAAACAGCATGTTTAAGCTGTTCTCTTTTGGGGCCTGAGTTGCTTTTGTCAAAAATACTCTCTTCTGTGCTTAGTCTGAACAGCAGAGATGAATACACATTACAGTTGTTGGAGGGATGTGGGCCTATTGCAGAATCACATTGAGTCTCTGTTATACTTGGTGTGGGAATTGGGTTCTGTAAGGTGGACAGCGAGAAGGAAGAGGTTCTGGGAAGCACTGGGCTAGCCCAGAGATCCCATGTCAGATGATCATAACAGCCTACAGTTGTTGCCCTTTTCAGTTTATAATAGTACATATAAAGTGAAATATATTGATTATTACATTATTTTCCTAATTTTCCATTTTCTGATTAAATTTCAAAACCTTGTTCTGATATCCATCTTATTAAGTAGGCAGAAGAGATCCTAAATTTTAAAAATATACTTACTTTAAAAATCTGTCCTTTGAAAGCAGTCTTGGTAAAATTCTACACTGCAATTTATTGACCTTATATTTTTTTCTTTTGATAGAATGACAGTTTTTGACGCTGTAATCCTGAGCTCAGAATCAAGTGAGGAGAGGCAGTGTTTATTTGTTTCTGTGCTTACTTTTCTACAGCATTTGCTAACTTGTTGCCAGCTGGGGAAATAAATTTCTCTAATTAAGGGAAACCCAAAGCAATGTTGATGTATCTCTAGGAATAATGGTTGCAAGTTCTATAAAAATGCCTCTCTACTTCTCACATGGTCAGTGGGGAAATGGCTCATGGAAAATGAGAAAATACCTGGGCATCTGGCTACAAATCTGAGTTCTTTGCTTTTGTGTGTATGGCTTGGCTCAGCTCTTTGGTCTTGGTAATAGGGTCATTATTTCTGTGTTAGATGGATTTCAGAATGTTATATGTTGTTTCAACTCAAGCTGTTCCCCAGGAAACACAACTATTTATCCTCTTTTTCTTGCCTAGACTGAAACCATGGTGCCATCTTTCTTCCAGGCAGAGCAGAGCCTCTCCAAATAAGACCTCCTTGATCTTTCAGAAATCTTTGAACTTTGCTCTTTTTTCTGTATGTGGGAATATACACAACTGTTTTTGCTTTCTATATATCTGTAGATTTAAATTTTCTACATTGAAACATATTGCTTTCTACTGGGAAAAAATTAAGATCGTTTAAGAAGAAACAAAAATATATCCTTTGCCTGCCTTTTTCTTTTGAGAATTGGGCACTGTGTCATGAAAATTAAGGGGCCTTGAGATAAGTATTAACTATTCTTAGGCAATATGAGCCAACCCAGTGCATAACTCATGAGCATAACCTGGAAGAAGCAGAAGGTTTTATCTACATATGAATGTGCACTGACTATCTGGAACACTAGAATATCAGAAAGGAAGTGTCTGGTAAATTGTATTTTAGAATTTTGGAAGGTAGCATGATATAATTTAAAGAGCATGGCCATGAATCAAACAGATTGCTGTTCAGATTCCAGATACCTGCCCTAGTCATTGGATAATTTTTGTGAGGAGTAAAAGAGATGTGTATGTGCAAAGTCTAGACAGTGGTAATTCTCAATAAGTTTCCTTCCTTTGTCCCTCTGTCTGTCCATTGCCTTGAAATTATGGGTGGAATTTAAGAGATATGAGATTGATTTAGTGGCTTGTCAAACTTCTCTTCTTTTGGAGAGAGGGACCCTTTCTAGGGCCCTTACCACAGGGTGAGTTATTATTTTTTTTAATGAACAAATTAATGCCAATGTTCCTGGCCATCGAGTTATAATATAATCAGAGATCTACCCTTACTTTCCTCCTCTCTTCCTAAGCATGTATTAGCCTGAATTAGGAGAAATTTCCAAGCAGAAGTCTTTCAAATTGTCTGCTAATATATGAGATTGTTAGCCATTAATCTCTAATATACTCAAGTTTCCTAAAAAATGGACCACATGACTATAGATGTTACAGAAAACAGTATGGAAGTTCCTCAAAAAGTTAAAAATAGAACTACCATATGATCCAGCAGCTCAACTTCTGGGTACCTATCTAAAGGAATTAAATCACCATCTCAAAGAGAGAGCTGCACTCTCATGCTCACTTCAACATTATTGCCAATAGCCAAGACATGGAAACAACAGAAGTGTCCATTCACAGATGAATGGATAGCGAAAACGTGATATTATATATATATATATGTATGTATATACAATATTCCCTTGTATATGGGATATACATATACAGTCATGCATCACATAATGACATTTTGGTCATTGACGGATGCCATATATGATCATGGTCCCGTAAGATTAGTACCATATAGCCTAGGTGTGTAGTAGGCTATACCATCTAGATTTGTGTAAGTACATTCTATCATGTCCACACAATGACAAAATCGCTTAGTGACACATTTTTAAGAATATATCCCCGTTGTTAAGTGACACATGACTGTATATTCCATATACAATGGAATATTATTCAGCCTTAAAAAAGAAGTAAATCCTGCCATTTGTGATGACATGGATGAACTCACATATGTTAAGTGAAATAAGTCAAACACAGAAAGAGGAATACTGCATGCACTCACTTATATGTGCAGTCTAAAACAGTTGAACTCATCAAACAGAGAGTAGAACAATGATGACAGGGTGCTGATGGGTGGAGGAAATGGAGAGATGTTGGTCGAAGGCACAAACTTTCAGTTATAGGATGAATATGTTCTGGAGACCTAGTGGTCAGGATGGTGACTATAGTTAATAACAATATCATGTATACTTGAAATTTGCTAAGAGAGTAGATCTTACATGTTCTTACCACACACACACACACACACACACACTCACAAAGGCAATTATGTTAAGGTAATGGTTATGTTAATTAGCTTGATTGTGATAATCATTTCACAGTGTATACGTGTATCAAATCATCATGTTGTAGACCTTATGTATATACAATTTTTATTGGTCAATCATGCTCCAATAAAGCTGGAGAAAAAAAAAAGAAATTGCAAAAGCTCAGAAGCTTTCAAGGTCATATTTACCATGTCTTCTCAGATTATTACAATCATGATACTTTTAAAACTCAATTGCAGAATAAAAGAGTTAACCAAAAAAAAAAAAAACACATGAAGGAGGAAAATAAGTGTCTGAGGCCAGACAGTACTCACCATTTTGGTGGCTCTTGCCTAGAAAGGCAATATAGTGACTTGAACAGAACATTTGTCCTTACCCCTGGAGATCTGAGCTCTGGTCCTAGTTCAGACATCAACTTCCTGTGTGACTTTGTTTAGTATCATCTGCCTCCTCCCTCAAAGGCTGGGTTAGAAAAAAAAAATAATCTCTGTGTTTTGTTATTGCATGTGCCACTCACTATAAATCACATAACCTAGAGTCTTACTTGTGCATGGCGAGATTTATGCAAAGATAGTCTTTTGCCTTTAGCAGTTATGATCTGGATCACTTCTGGGGATTTCAGATGAGTCGTTTATCACTCTACTTCCTTGTGAGCCGAGAAGATTAGTGGTTCTGGAGAAGTTTATGTGCATGCATTAATACTCTTGTTCTTAGCACACTCGTGTAATTCAGCTAATCTTTGTTCCGTTGATGTCCTGTGCAAAGTATGGGAAGTGCACTGTGGGAGATAGAAGTATGAGGCCAAGGCTCTACAATCGAGTTGAGAAATGTCAGAGACACACTGTCTTTGAGTGTGATATTGCTCATAAAATTATTGCATCTTGGTACCAAAAAGGGACCTTACAAACCATCTGACTCCCTGATTTACAGATGAGGAAAATTCAGAGAAAGAGAGACCTCGCTGTGGACTGGAGGGTAAGCAAGCTTAGTGGATTGTTGCGGGAAGAACTGGATCTTGAGCGACACATTTGCCTCAGTGCAGGGAAGGGGAAGGCCTTCTTGCTGTTGGGAGCCACTGTCTTTGGTTCTAGTTGGCCAAGTGGGTATCCATGGTCCACGTGGTTCACGTTAATTGTGTTGCAGAATCTTATTGCTGTGATTCCTACTATTATCCCTTATTACTGCTATCCTTTATTGCCTGTAAGAGCAAGACTCAAACATGAGTAAATACTGAAGTCTGCTATATAATTTCCTCACTACTGTTTGGGGATACACTGGCTGCTGTTGGGTCCTAATAGCTTGAGTAAAAGAGAAAGACAGAGGAGCTCTTTCATTCCATCTAACGAGATCCTTCCACCAAGTACAGAGCTTCTCTTGCCTCCTCTCTTCAGTGGGGCAGATTTCTCCAGAGTTTGAGTCCTTTTTGCAACATAGTTCTATGTCCCCTGACTGCATTAGCTGCATAACCTTTAAGGGTACACTTTTACCAGAAAATAAGGGGACACCAGGAAGAGGAGAGTTAACCATAGAAATGTTATAACTGTGTGATGCTGAGACATCCTGATGAAAATGCCTGATTCTGCCAGTCGTCACAGCAAAGGGAAATATTCTGATCACTGACTTTATTTTGGGGCCTTACCAGACACTGGTTTGTCTGAGAGTGCTGCAGTTTAATGACTTGCCTTCCTGTTCTCACTTTCCCCACTCAGCGGAACCGGTGTCGACATCAGAAGTTCTTTATTCTTCAGTAAGGCCCAAATGCCATTTCATCTGTTTTTCTCTACTCCTGTGTTTTTTCTTTTGCTCTGAAAGAAAAATTTTTTCTTTACAGTTAGTATTTGGCAAATTTGTATACTTTTATCTGTTCTTTTTAATCTCTCTTCGTCTCCGATTGGAATCTCAGCTAACCTCATCCTTCAAATCTCAGTTTAACTGACACTCTTTCAAGGGGGAGGCTGACCACCTCCACCTGGTTACATGCGTTTGCTGAATGCTCTCTTGCACCGTGAACTGCTTCTTTCCTACCTGTCTGCCATCCTTGCCAGACTGTAAGCTGGGCGAGGACCCAGTCTGTCTTAGGTACTGTTTTATCCCCAGTTCTTGGAAAGTATCTACATTAGGTATTCCATAGTTTGTTAAATTGAATTGAATTTTATTCTCTTTTTATCCCACTTTGTTTCTAATTCTTTGCAACTAATGGCAAGCTATAGAGAAGATATTTAAGCCAGGATTAGAATTCTTAGGGAGAAGAAGGAAATTAAATTGGATTTAGAAAATTATATCTTGGCATAAGATGTTTTAAATTTGGCAGATGACTCTCCTGGGCAATCAAGAGCTTGTGTGTGGACGCACAGGGCCACTTGCAGAAAGGTAATCACTTTCTTTTTCTAGAAATTTTGCCCAGCGCCCTGGCATTATGCACATTTTCTCAGCCTGCCTGGTAGAGATTCTTATACCATGAAGACAGGTCCAGAAGTGTCAGAGAAGGGGGGATGTTTCAAAGCTTACGTCAAAAGATTTGCCGGTGAGTAAGCTTGCTGAAGCTTACCGCTGTTGCCGTTCTCTTGGGCATTTCCGTTGACCCCGTACTGTTTCACTTTGCTGCTGCTTCTTAGGCTGCAGCGTCTATCTCCTTTGTTGATTCCATGTCCTTTTCCAGCCCTGTTGAGAGGGATGTACTCCAAGGCCCGGTGCTTCATCCTCTGTTGTTCTTAAGTCTTTTTTCTGGGGAGACGAATTCTGCTTTCAATCCTTCAACTCTAGTTCTGTGTAAAATCTACATATCCATCTCGGAACCCTGCTGGGGAGTTCCAGTTCTTGACTCTCTCTGCCTACTAGGTATCAAGGTGTCATCACTTGGGTGTCTGATTGCCACCTCAGACTAAGGAGGCCTCTATAACATAGCCTTGTCTTTTCTCCCAGAACGTTCTCACATGGCAGACATCAGATTTCTGCCGGTGGTGCTGCAATTCCAGCAGTTACCACTAGAGTCTTGGAGTCTTCCTACGCCTTCTGCCCTTCCTCTCTCGCCCCAATCCAGTAGTTTCCCAGATCCTGTTGGTTCTTCCTTGGTGGTGCATCTGGAATCTGTTCCTTCCTGTCACCTCATAACGCAGCCCCTCCTCTTTCCACGACAAGGCACTGCATTCTCTAGAGGACAGCAATACGTCCTGAATTCCTGCCATTCTTATGCCACGCAGCGTTTGCCACAGGCTTCCTTGTTTTCTTACTTACCTTTTATTTTAATGTCTCATTTCTGCAATTAGATGATTAGCTTCTTGAGGCCAAAGATGAGGAATTGAAGTTTCTCTTCGTGTCTCTAGCAGTTCACACAGAGCTGAGTAGCTGTTTGGTAGAGTTCCCTGCTGATGGTGACAGTGGACTGGAGGATTCCTCCTGGTCAGCCTTGTGTGGACTCTGTCCCTGTGACACCAGGACCTTAACTAGATACTGTGAAACACAAGGTTTCGAGGCAAAGGGATGGATTAGGTTAGCACAAGAAAGCAGTATTATGACTCCTTAGTGAAGAGAGGCATCTCTAAAATATGGAAAATTAGTGCTTTTTGGCTGTTTGAAAAAATTACTGCCATGTTCGATATAGTTCTTCATTGTTTAAAAATATTTTTTATATTCATTATCCAATGTTATCCTTCAACAGGTTTGCGGAGAAATATTATTATTGCTATTTTATAGAAGAGAAAACGGAAGCTTAGAAGTGTGGTTGACCAAAGCCATAGAGCCCAAAGGTGCCAGAACCACCTCTCCAGCCCTCATCTTCTGATTCTAGATTAAGAGTAGTTCAAGGTAAGGCATGTAGTTAGTTAAACACTAGGAAGATGCACTTTTTGATTTTGTCCTAAAGAAGTTTGCAGTCTAGTGAGAAATAGATGGGTAAACAAATTAACTCTTACTGCAAGGTTTGAATTAAGTAAGATGAATAAGGACACAAACAAAATGCTGGGGATGCATGAAGGTAGGAGTGATTAATTCGGTCTTTGTCCTAAACAACAGCTGCTCTGGGAAACTTTCCACCAGGGAGTGATTATGAGGTATGGATGAAAGCAGGTGTGGGTGTATGTAGAAAATAGAATGGCCAGGAGGAGAAAGACATTGCCATTTCCAGTGTGTTCTTTGGCTGAAGGAGATAAGGAGTGGTGATGGCTGGAGGGTGCATGGTGACCACATCTGGGTGGTGTGACATTTTAGGCAGGATAGGAAGGTCCATAAACCTGTCTGCCAGGATAGCTTAATTGATTTCACTTAGCTCCCAGCATAGCCCAGCACTTTTGTGGGCGTCTACAGTTCTGATGACATTGCAGGTTGAATGTGATAAGACTGAGCCTGTCTCTTTGCAAAATCAAGAATCTGAAAAGATGGTGTGATGCAGTCAGCCTACTAGGTTTGCTCTGATGTCCCCTGCTTATTGCCAGACTTTCTTCATTTTTCCAGATCCACAAATTGTTTTCTTCCCACTCCATCTGTTTATTTTTATTTTTCAACCTCTATGAAACTTCTTAAGTTTTTTATTTAGCTAGATGCCTATTCCAGAGCCTACATTATGGCAGGCTCTTATGGATTTTGGAATAAATTTATTCCATATGTTTCTAATTCATTTACACTTAACTCATCAAAATGCCCCTCCCCCTTTTAATAAGGTAGTTAATGGCTGAGACTTTGTATCAGCCTTTGAGTTGGCCTCTTAAAACATTTTCTCTTTTCTTTAGCCATACAGAGCAATAAGCTGTAAAGGTTGGATCTATTTCATTAACTCTTGCTGGGCTAGAAACTTAGTGTATCACAAAGTTAAAAGGCCGCTCAGAGCCTCTTTCTAGTTCCTTTCCTCCCTCTGTGCCCTTCTTTTGCATGCTTACAGATTATCCATATAGACAAAGGATTACTGAACTTTCATGTCTGGTTACCACCTGCCCTCAACTCAGTCCTTCCTTAGCCCACTTTCAGCATAACACAGGGTGAAGTCATTTTAACCACCTCATGTCTGTTTTCCCTGCGGTTTTAGAAGTTGACTTTGGTCCTGTCTTGTGTCTCGCCAGCTTCATTGTTCTTTGCCTATGACTGACCTGGGAAAGGGCTAGGCTTCGGGACTCTTAAGCTGTTTTGTGAATTTTTTATACAGTTCTGCAAATCCAAAGTAGTTATTTCTGGAGTCTTGATAGTTTTAGAGGGATGTCTGGCCAGCTTAGCTGTTTCACTGATTTCCTTTAGCTCTCTTGTTGCTGTCAGTCTCAGTACATAGCTGAAGGCATTTGAAAACCTCCATTTGGCACACAGAAACTGTTAGACTTTGGGTTCACTGAACCTTGCTTTGCATATGAACGCACATATAGTAAGAAGATATACATGCCTAGTTCACAAGTAGGTCTGCTTTCTTGATAAGAAAATTCACACATTTTAATTTGGCTCACTCACAGAGAAGAGCATCAAGCAACTAAAGTGAAAGGAGGAAAGGAAGGGGACTAATAGCAGTTAAATGCCCACTGGACACTTCACGTATGTTAATACATTTAATCCTCACAATGATCTGTAAGGGAGAACTGTTATTAGCCTGACTTTATGGAAGAGGAAATTGAAATTAAGAAAGTTGTGGTAAGCTGCTCAAGGTCACTCCACAAGTCAACGGTAAAGGTCCTATTCTTTCCACTACCCAAAATTACCAGCCAATTTGTAGGAATGTGAGCCTATGGGAATAATTCGGTGTGGGTGGTTTTATGATATTTCCCAGGAAATTCAGCCAGAGCTACCCAGTTGTTCCACTGAGTCTCTCTTTCAGGTTAGCTGGACACGTCTGTATTCATGTCTTTGTGTGTGGTGCTCGTGTCCCTCTGAAGCTTTCTGCGGATATATGGGTCACACATTCCTGGAACGTAAATCAGTCAGGCAGGCAGCTTAGAGATTCTTATCCACTCAGACCTTTGGCCCTTGCTTGTGTCAACCGGAAATGTGGCTGTGGAGAGTCAATTTGGGGACTGGTACGTTGGAGGAATGGAAGAGAAGCCCACAGATGTGTAGGAGCAAAGACTGTCCTTTGAGGGTTCTGCGCTTAAGTTTCTGGTACAGCTGGAGCTGGAGGGGACTGGCTTCTGCCATGAAGGAGGACTTACATTGAGAGATGTGCCTGGAATCAGCAACCCTGGACCATGCCCGTGCTTGGCCCAAGCATGTTCACATGCATGAGCCTACAGACAGTTTTCAGAATCAGTGTGGTGGAAAAATACTCTGTTTAGCCTGCAAATGTTCCATATCTCCCCAAGCTCTCTGGGATGTCCCTCCATATCAGCCTACCCCTCATGTACTCAGATTTTCCAATTCAAAAACAGATTCTCAAAGTGGCCAAACATTTGGCAGGGAACTATTTCTAAGTATACAATACGCACAGTTATGTGATATCCATCCTACAGCAAAACATTGGTTTGGGGGATAGGCTGAAGAGAAACAACTATTAGAAAATGCATTCATTATGGTCATGTTTATACTTCTTTTATCAATTAAAGTCTGTTTGTTTAAACAATGTCTTTGGTTTATTGCAGTCATTACTCCCTCTCAGTAGCAGATAATGTGCTTGAATTTCACAAGTGTATGTAAATGATCCAGGGTACAGGCCAGCTGTCTTCAGTCAACATTTTCACATAGTGATAATTCTCAGGAAAAGAGAAAGACATACTTAATACATAGTGTTATACATTATCTGCCTTCTCAGTAACCAAAGTGCTCCCTAATGTATGTGCTAATTTATGTTTTCCCCTATTTCCCCTATTTTTAAAACCTTAATTTGATTTTTAGCCAAAATATAAATATTTGGCTAGACTATCTCACGTTACTTTTGTGAAATTATGAAATGGTTGTGTGCAAGTGCTTTGTGAAATTAAAGCTCTGGGCCAATGTTATTTTGTTGAAAATCAGGTCATATATTAAAACAAGAAAAGACAGCAAGCAGCTGGCTAAAGTATATTTTGTCTCACTTCTCTGCTCCCCGTTGTGTTGCCTTTGCAGCACACACATTACCCGCCCTGGCTCCTATTCCACCTGTGCTTGTTCCTTCCCAACCAGAGACACGCATCAAATACCAAAAACTCAACACAGTGCTTCGCTGAAATTATGTTTATTTATCATGGTGATCCTCCTGACACCACCAACATTTATCAGCATCACAGTGGCCTTGCGTGTGAGCTTCCAACACGAGAAGGTGCCCTCAGCCAGCAGTGGAGAGTGCAGTTTGTCACCAGAACACTGGAGCAGGATTCCTGAACTATAGACTTCGGTGACTGGGATGCTGCCTTAAATCACTACCATTTTTCAGAAGTTTTTTGTTTTTGTTTTTGTTTTTGTTTTAAATGAAGGTTTTCATTAGGTTTAAGCTTTATGGAACCAAGTTGCATAAATCTCCAACAGCCATTTTTAAATAACAGCAATTGCTTTCAACCTACCAGAGGACAGAATCATCAAAAAAAAATCTCATCTTTCCCTAAATTACTCTATAAGGTTCGTATAATTCTAATAAACTTTCAGTGGGATTTGATTTTTAGAGACTAACAGGTTGATTCTAAAATTCAACTGGAAAAATAAATTAGTGATACTAGCCAAGAAAATTTTGTAAAAAGAATAAAGAGAGATTTGTTCTACTAGATAATAAACTCCCTAAAAAGCCCAATAATTACAGTGGAATGGTCCTGTAATAGGATCATATATTAGTTCAGTGGAACAGAACAGAGTGCAGAAACAGACACAGGTATACATAATATAACCCAACTATTTCTAGGGCTCCATATGGCTCAGTGTATGTATAGAATTATATTCAAAGACAACAAAGAAAATCTGACTACAGAAACCTTGAACATGAAGATCTTTAGTTTTTCTTAAAGAAGTCTATTCTTGGATTTTACATGGTATACCCCCTAACATGTTTTTCAGAAATCCTCTCTAAAGAGCCTTCACTCTCCCCGAAGTTGCAGGCTCATGGCAGCCTCTGAAAATCTGCCCTCTCCCTGATCGGCATGGTTCCCCAACTCTCAGCCCCTACTCCCCCCGCACACCCACTGCCTTCACGTAGCAGCGCACTGTTGTTCCATACTTGTGACCACCTCCACAGAGGGCGGCCCTCGGGGGGGCACTTCTTTGCTTGGCTTCTTTTCTAGAGAGCAGGGGATTCTCAGAATACTGGTGACCAAAATTGCCCAGCCAACTCCCAGAATTCTAATGAACAACAAATCCCAACTTCACTTCTTTGGGAACTTAAAGTATCTTAAAGCTGGCATTTTAAGTCACTGGACTAGTCAGTATATGGTTTGGGGATTTTTGGCTATCCATTTAGAAAAAATAAAGAGACATATTTATATTTTACAAAATGAACATTTTGTAACTGTGTATGTATCAATAGATTAGCACACATCTTACTAGATTTGGAACATATGTATGTTTGTATAGACATAGGAATAATTGTGGGAGTTTGTCTCTAAGATTTGGGGTTGAAAGCTGTGAGGGGAGACCTCTACTTTATGGACTTCTGAACTGTTTTAAATTTCTTTTATAAGAAATTGTGTTACTTTGGTAATAAAAACAAAATAGCAGTTAAAATTTTTATTGACAAAAAATTTATTTGTAATTTATATTCAGTACAAATTCACTATTGTAGTGTTTGGTTATGAGTTTTGACAAATGCATAAAGTTGTGAAAACACTACCACAGTCAAGATAGAAAACTGTCCCATTATCACTGCCCCGATTTCCTTGTGTCAGCCCTTTGTAGTCAAATTCTTCCCCTCCCCTTCACCTCTGACACCACTGATCTGCTCTCCATCCCTAGTTTTGCCTTTTCCAGAATGTCATATAAATGGAATTATACGGCCTTTGGAGTCTGGCTTCTTTGACTTACCATAATGCATTCAAGACTCATCCATGAGGTAGCATGTATCAATAGTTTGCTCCTTTTTTATTCCTGAATAGTATTCCGTTGTGTGTATGTACCACAGTTTACTTATCTTTCCCCAGTTGAAGGATATTTGGATTGTTTCCAGTTTTTGGTAATTACTAATAGTACCACTATAAACATTTGCATATAGGTTTCTATGTTTTCTTTTCACTTGGATTAATACCTAGAGGAGGGAGATTGTGGGGTTATATGGTATCTGTATGTTTAACTTTACCAGAAACTGCCAAACTGCTTTCCACAGAGGCTGTCCCCTTTCGCGTGCCCACCAGCAGTGTATGCGGGTTCCAGTTGCCCTGCCTCCTCGTCAGCACTCAGTATTGTCAGCTTATAAAAAATTTCAGACCATTCTAACGGATGTGTAGTGGTGTATCTCATTGTAGTTTTAATTTACATTTCTCTAATGACTGATCATGTTAAGCATCTTTTTCATGTGATATCTTTTTTGGTGAAGTGTCTGTTCAGAACTTTTGCTCAATTTTTTTTTTAAAAGACTTTATTTTTCCTTTTTCTCCCGAAAGCCCCCCAGTACATAGTTGTGCATTTTTAGTTGTGGGTCCTTCTAGTTGTGGCATGTGGGATGCCTCCTCAGCATGGCTTGATGAGCGGTGCCATGTCCGTGCTGAAGCAGAGCACGCGAACTTAACCATTCAGCTACGGGGCCAGCCCCCTTGCTCATTTTTTATTGTTATTTTTTAATTGTTGAACATTGAGAGTTCTTTATGTATTCTGGATACAAATCATTTGTCTGGTGTGCAATTTGCAAATATTTTCTTCCATCCTGTAGCTTATCTTTTCATTTTCTTAAAAGTATCTTTTTTTTTAAAGATTGGCACCTGAGCTAACATCTGTTGCCAGTCTTCTTTCTTCTTCTCCTTCTTCTTCTCCCCAAAGCCCCCCAGTACACAGTTGTATAGTCTAGTTGTAGGTCCCTCTGGCTGTGCTATGTGGGACACTGCCTCAGCATGGCACAATGAGCGGTGCCATGTCCACGCCCAGGATCCAAACTGGTGAAACCCTGAAGCAGAGTGCGTGACCTTTACCACTCGGCCATGGGGCCAGCCCCTTAAAAGTATCTTTTGCAGAGCAAAAGTTGTTAATTTTGATGAAGACCTGTTTTTCACCTCGTTCTTTTATGTGTCATGCTTTTGGTGTCATAGCTAAGAATTCTCTGCCTAACCCAAAGATTTTCTCCTGTGTTTTCTTTAAAAATTCATAGGTTATGTTTACATTTGGATCTATGATCCATTTTGACTTGATTTTTTAAATAAGTTTATGAGGCATAGGTCAGGTTCTTCTCTCTTTTTTTTTTTGGCATATGGCCAGCCAGTTGTTCAAGCACCACTTATTAAAAAGGCTACCTTTCTCCATATTGAACAGTTTTTATTTTAAAAGAAAGAATATGATTCTATCTAGCATGAGCACTCAAACATCTTCTATCACAAAGGGAGAAAATTCCTTAGACCCTTTGGTTCAGAGGTGATTGAGAGAGAGTCCCCTCTGCTCGGGAGAACACCCACAGTGTTTGTCTTACTAGCAGCATCATAAAACCAAACATATTTGATATTGCATTGCTGGGATTTCTGGGTTGCCCAGTTTTTTTAAGAAGAATTTTTAACTATTCACGAGTTCAAGGGTCAATAAATCATAATTCTTTTCTGAAAATTTGAACATATATTAAAACTTTAGAATGAGAGCAAAACTTAAAGCTTATTTAGTCCAACTCTTACTTTTTAAATTACAAAAATGATACATGCTTGTAGTAAAACGTTAAGTACCACGGAAGCTTTGTCTAGGTGTTGGGCTGCCGTGGGAGAGTGGTTTCCTCTCCTTCCCCATCCCATCCCCTCTTCCCCATCCTCTCGGCTTCCCCTCCTCTTTATGACTGTAGATGTCAGTGTGCCCCAGGGCTCAGTCCTTGGATCTGTTTCTTTCTTTATTCCACTCACTCTCTGGGTGACCTCTTGCAATCCTGTAGTCTAAAGCCGCATGTACTTCCATGAGTCAAGGTTGTGTCTCCAACCCAACCTCATCTTGAACTCCAGACTGGTCTATCCCATACCTCTTCAACACATCCACCATGTCTGAACAGAAATCTTGGTTTTCCCACCTAATCTTGCTCTGCGCCCAGTCTTTCCCATTGTAGTAAATGACATTGTCATTCCTCTACTTGCTAAGGCCCCAAACCCAGGCATCACATGGCAGCTCTCTTTCTCTCAGACCCGACATCCAGTCCTTTACAAGTTCTTTGAACCCTAGGTGTAAAGTCCGCCCCAACCCCTGACCACCTCTCGCTCCTGCGGCTGCTGCCTCTCTGCCCCTGTGCCATGGTTGCCTCTGGTCTAGAATATTGCCTTACTTCCTGACTTATTTCTCTGCTTCCATGCACGTCCTGCAGTCTGCCCTCCACACAGTCACCATAGGGATTTTAAAGACATAGGTCAGATCATATCCTTCCCCAGCTCGAGTCTGGTCAGGGGTTTTATCACATTCTGAATAAAATCCAAGTTATTTGCTTTGGCCTCCGAGACCCCCTATGATCTGACTGCAGCAGAGTGTGACTCCCCCCTGCTCACCCTGCCTCTTTGCTATTCTTTGAGCACAAGCTCATTCCCACTTTAGGGCTTTGCATGAGCTGGTTCTCTGCCTGGGGTGCTCTTCCTTTCTCCTCTCAAAGCTTTCCTCTCCATTGAGTCACTTCCCTGCTGAAGCATCGCCCTTTCTGTAGAGGCCTTCCCTTGACTCCCCTGTCTGAATACCTGCCCTCCTCCTTACCTGCCCCGTCTTCACAATCTGCTATATTTCTCTTCATAGAATTTAGCACTACCTGACATCATATATTTATTTGCTTATTTGTTTGCAGTCTGCCTCCCTGACTGAAATGTAAGCTCCATGAAGGTGGGACTTCATATTATTCAGTCCTGTATTCCCAGCTTCTGGAGCAGAGTACAGCCCATAGTAGATGCTCAATAAACATTTATAGCAAGGTTGAACACAGGATTAGATTAATACATGTAGGTTCCTTTTCACGCCCACTCCTCCAGAGGTAATCACTTAATAGCTTGGTGACTAACTTCCTGGACTTCTTTTTGAAATGCGTTTATAAATGCAGACACACATATTTTTTTATGATAGTGCAAATTGTTCTATACCTTAATTTTCTCTCAGTAATACATTTTAGATATTTTTCATGTTAATTTATATGTCGTTTGTCTATTAGTTTATGTAGAGAGTTCTCACTAGCAGTTACACTGTAGTCTATCCTATAGATGAACCACAGTTTATTTAACCCTTTTCCTATGATAGGTATATGGATTATTTCCTGTTTTTCATTATTATAAACAAATCTGCAGTGAATATGCTTATACATATATCTTTGTGCACATAGGCAAATGGGTCTCGAATTGTGGAATTGCTGGTCAATAATTTCATAGATACTGCTTAGTTTGTCCTTCAAAAAGATTATGCTGTCTTACACTCTCACCAATGATATATGAGTACCCATTTCCTCATCTCCTTGCCAACACTAGATGTTACCACACTTCCAAAATATTATTCAATGTTAGGCAAAAGAATATTTGACTCTCTTTCAAAAGAGAAAGCTCAAACTCTGGTGATTAAAAGCCTTACTTATGGGTAGGTAACTGGTCACTTCCTATATTGATAAGTGTCTTGGTTTCTAGAGTATAAGTTAGCCTGCTGACTAAAGAAAGACTTTTTTTTTTTTAAAGAAATGGCAGAATTAAAGGAGTAAAGCAACGTGAAATGAGAAATATCTTATGCCTGTATGAGAAGCTTTCAGATACTTTTTTTCAAGAAGTAGCATTTCATAATGTCTGCTGGGGGAGCCAGAACCACTGGCCCAGGTGTCCTAAGTTTTCTTGCTATAAAATATCATTCCCAGATCTTTTTTTTTTTTTTTTTTCATAAAAAGAATCCACAACACAAAACCTCAAGCATTAGCATTGGCTGGAGAGTTCATGGAAGTCATAGCACTTGGTGATTTATTATTTAGCAACTTTGTGGTTTCTACTGGGCTTTTCTAGAAGTATAGTCAAAGAACGAGAGAAGTTACCTGTTCTAATTAATAACTATGACAGAAGTATGGGACTGAATAAGAGGAGAAATGCCAACCCAGAGGAGAGAGCTAGAACACAAGTAGCACCTGGGGCTTCTCTGATGTTGGTCAGTTCTCACCGAGAACCGGTGTGAGTGCTGGTTGCCTCGCCCTTGTAGTGAGCTGTCAGGGCTGGACTGAGTCCCAGAGGGCAGCCCTTGAGTCTTCTCTCTTTCCATCCGATATCAAGATGGGTTTGGGATGAGAGGTACTTTTGTGGCCTCAGTATTTTAGAGTTTGAAGGATTCTTCAAAATTATCTATTTTACTCACTATATGAATGACAAAACTGAGGCCCAGAGAGAGAAAATGATTTCATAGATGATGATCATGACATTTTAAACCTGATACTATTGAATAATGAAAGGGAAGAGCTCTTTTATTTGAACTTTAAAGACATAACAGATTCTCAGACAGAAAAGTACTCTTGCTTTGAAATTCTTCAAGCAGGAGTGGCACGTAACTAGTGTGTATGCCACCATACCCCTTTCCCTTCTGCGTGCCGTGGCAGACATTGTTAATCTACCACAGCTCTCTTTCCTCAGCCAGGCTCTGGCCCAGCCTCAGATTCCTCTTTAACAGAGTGCTGGAGCAGCTAGTCATACTGGATCTGAGTTTTCATGTGGGTTAAAATCTTTTTGCCCCCTCTTCTACATGATGTATTCATGTGGCTCATGATGTGAGAAGAGCCCTGGGCTTCAAGCCGGAAGAACTTCCTCGGACTCCTGAATCTGCTTGCTCCTAGTCTGTGATCTTAGGCAAGTCCCTTAACCGTCCTGGGACTGTTTCCTTGTCTCTGGCATGAGGGTGCTGAATTAAATAACCTTTAAGCATCCTTCCAGTTCTGAAAAATGTTATGATTTCAAGGTCTATAGACTTCTCAGGAAGAATTTATAGTTGCAACCATGTATTTTTATGAAGATCATAGGTGGTTCTGAGGCACTTTGTATATTACAAATCTATTTTGGATTTCTTATGTGTTACTAGCTTTATCTGACTACCTCTTTTTATCTGATCAATCCCATTGACCCATATCTCTGAAACCAGAATTTAGGGGCTCAAAAGGGAGAGATGGGGAAAGATTCACTTACAGCCAGAGGAATTGCAGGAACCTGTCTTTGGCAGTGGGGGACTTGAATGTTCTCCCACACCAGGCTGAGCACGTCTGCCTGTTTCCTGCCCACCCAGCCGTTATAGGCCTTGAGTTGCCTCTTATTCTCCTTCCTCGCGTTGCACCTCCTGAGATCAGGAGCCCCTGCCAGTCAGACAGGTCTCAGAAAGAGGTCCTCCGAGGGCCGCCAGCCTCCTTCCACCCCTGCTCCTTGTGTGACCCGCCTCCCTGTTTGTCTTCCAGGCCCCGCTTCCCTTCGGGCATATCCTCTCCTCTCAGTGATCACCCGACAGCCCACGGTCATCTCCCACCTGGTCCCTGCCACCCCGGGAATCGCCCAGGCATTGTCCTGTCAGCCAGTGGCCACCAAGGCTGCCTCTGCTGAGGCCCTGGGCGGCGAGGCTGCGGGCAGCAGCGAGTCGGAGACAGAGCAGCCCACGCCCCGGCAGAAGAAACCCCGCCGGAGTCGCACCATCTTCACTGAGCTGCAGCTCATGGGCCTAGAGAAGAAGTTCCAGAAGCAGAAGTACTTGTCCACCCCAGACAGGTGAGGACACGGGGAGGGAACCGTCCGCAGGTGAGGCCCTTGGGCAGAAGAGATTCCTTTGGCTCTCGCTGTGGGATGTATAGCCACCAGGACAGCGGGAGAGATGCAGGAATCTATCCCTTGGCCCACGTAATCTCAGCCTTGGTGTAACAGAACCCAGCCCTCACCACTTCATCGCATGGCGCTCCAGGAGCCTGCCTGTTGCTGAGCTTAGACTCCTCTCTGATTCTCCCTAAATTAATTTAACTACTCCAGTCTAACAAGCAAGGTAAAGTTCAGCAAATGGCTGCCCAGGCTCTCAGCTGGGAAACGAGTTTGGTTTTTAAAGCCACTTACACTTAGGAGCAGATGCAGTGGGACTAGGTCTGGAGTTGAGCCCCACGATCTTCTCAGTCTTCTCGTCACCCTCCAGCTCCCAGCCGGCTCAGTCTGAAAGGGCTGGGTTGAGCAGGTTGAGGAGCTGTCAGATGTCCTGGGAATTTGATGGGTCTCAAGTCAGAACCATTTGGCTGAGATCAAGGAGGACCTGGATGAGAGTCCCTTCTTTAAACCCTTTTGAGATCCAGATGAGGGCGGCTGTGACCCCTGCTTTACTCACAGGCCTCAATTCAAGACCCTCTTTCTTTAATTTAGTATCTTAACTGCAAAATATGCAAGAGCGTGTGTCTTACCTTCTTCCTTCAGACTCGCTTTGGAGATGGCTGAGGAATGTATGATCTCTTTATTAGGAGGGTCTTGCAGGTACTTTTCCTCTTCTTTTGCTCACTGCCTTGTCTACATCAGGTTTGACCCTGGCCCTATTAAACAAGAAGGGACGGAAACTCAGACACATCTCTTCCACTTTTTATTAGCTGTTTGATAAAAATTTAAGTGAGAGGAGCCTGCAAATCACTGACTAAACGGGAATTTGTTTGCTGATTTGATTAATTAAACACTCATCAGCTGTTGGCTGAGGGTCTCTGCGTGCCGGGCACTGTGGCAGGGATTATGGGTCCGGAAAGTACAGACAAGAGTCCTGCTCTACAGGAGACCATGGGGAATGCGGCGACTGCAATAGCGACAGCGCAGGGAGCTGGGCACTGGGCTGGTGTGTTGCCGAGGGATGTAGGAGCACAAAGATATTGCTGAGTGTGTCAGATGGGGTACGGGGAGGTTTCTCAGAAGAGGAAGTGTTTAAGAAGAGCTTTGATTCCAGCAGGAAGAGGGCATTCCACAGAGGGGATGGCATACAAAAGGCACAGAAGCATCCTCGCGGGGCATATGGAGGGAACTGCAGGTGGTCAGGACACCTCCAGCTTCAGGCATGAATTGGAGTGTGGGGGGCGATGAGGCTGCAGAGGTGGGAAGGGCCTTGTATGCTTGGCTGAAGAATGTGGACTTTGTTGTTTAGGCCACCCATCAGCAGCCATTAAGAGCTGGATGCAACATGGCCAGAATTTACATTTTAGTTTCCTCGCCCTGGTGGCACCATAGAAGATTGATCAAAGAGGGAAGAAATGGAGCAGGAAAACCAGTTAGGAGAGAATCCAGCGGGAGTCATTGAAGACCTGAATTAAGATAGTGACAGTGGGAATAGAGAGGAGAGAATTCATGGGAGAACAGTTTTGAAGATGGAACGGACAGAGTTGACATTGGCATGAGGAAGAGAGAAGAGAGCTGAGAATTCTGTGGTTCTGGATTGGGCCACCAGGTGAATAGGATGCCATTAACTGAAGTTGGAAGGCTGAGGACGCAGTGGGTTTGGGGAGGAAAGAGTGAGTTCTTTTTTGAGCATTTGGGGTGCCTTCGGGTGGATAGTGGAGACAGGTCTGTGAATTGGGGATTAGTAGATGAGATCTCTAGGTATTAAACGGCTATTTTGGTGCCCTCAGCATGTAATGGAGAACCTCATGTACCTGGACAACCAGGTGGAGTGGGCATGATTTATGAATTTTGTGGTGATATATCAAAAAGCTTCAACGTGCATGGGCAAAATTTTAAGCTTATTTTCTAGAAGTCAGAGAATTTTTTAACAGAAATGCTAGTTCCTAATAAACCTCCTGGTGCTTCCTGCTACCTGCCCAGGCACCTCTCAGGTGACCTACACAGGATTGATTCACTTGCCTGGGGAGGAGGACACCATCTGGCTGGCATGAAGCTGCTACCTTAACCCGCCCTCCTCAGATGTTCCTCACCTCTGTACGTGACGAGGGCCATGAGCGCTCCCTCCTCCCACAGCTCTCTCCCTTTTCCTCTTTATTTGTTTCTCCAGTTTCCTAGGTGACCCCATTTAAGCGAATATGCAGGGAAGTGAGAATTTGTAACGGTGGCAGGTAATGAGAGAAAGCTGATGACAGTGAAGCGTGTTTCTGTAGCCAGAGTGAGTCAAGGGTGCATTTTTCCCAAGTGAGCTCACACCATTTGCTAACACGGTGGCAGAGCTGTGAACTGAAACTTCCATTGACTAATGCACCTGATGGCCTCAGGTGAACCAGGCTTGGAAGGCACAGTGGGACCCTGGGGAGGCCCTGTCTCCAGGGAGACCTGGGAGACCAGAAGTCTGTGGGATAGCCCCCTGGGTTCTTGGTTCTTAATGAATGGCTGCTTGGGAAGAAGTACTTCGTTAGTGGGGAGAGCTAAGTGCTATTGGCGCTGGGAATTTATTAGCTTCAGTCTGTGAATCACTTTCAATAAAACTGTCAGCTCCCAGTAGCCCTTTTACTGGACAACCAGATATATGTGAATGCAGATTTAAGACAGGTTCTGAAGTCCCTTGAAGGAAGACTATTTTTATGATTATAGATTTAAATTGTGCACTCTCATCAAAGCAGGGGGCTAGGCAGCTGCACCTGGAACCTTCATTGCCTCTACCCATCGGTCTTCCTGATGGTGAGATGTTGCTCGTTTCTCGTCAGGTAGAGAAAGTTGCAGCTGAGCACTCGCACCTGCGAGTCCCCATGGCTCAGGTTTGTGACTGTGCAGGCTTGCGTGAGATATTGGACCTTAGATCCACAGATTGCGAGCCTCGGAAACCTGGGACCTTCAGTGGTGGTCACTGCTCGAGCTGTATCAAGGGTGCTTGTCCGAAGTTGCTGCTTTAGAAGTCCACACTGCTTCAGTGCCCAGGGTTGGAACCACAGGGAGGCAGCTGATGTTGGCTCAAGGAGATGGTCTTCAGTTAGTGTTCAGGTAGACCTGGGCTTCTTGGCAACATGGGTTTAACACTTACAGTCCTGAGACTGAGGTTGAAGCCTGGTTCCCTTTCTCATTTCATAGGCTCCACTCAGGTTGTTTGCTACTCCTTGTCGTGTAGCATCGTGCATTTTCTCCATGAAAGCCTGAGCAGGAGCTTCCCTTGGACAGATCTAACTTGTTCAAAAATGTGGTAGGTGGAGGTGAGCTCCTATACAGGAGGGAGGCGAACAAGTCAGATGTAAGTGGATTTGAATCCTGGCTCCACCTCTTACTGTAGGATCATCTCCAGGCGTCAACAAAGTTTTTCTGCACAGGGCCAGACAGTAAACCTTTTATGCTTTGTGGGCCGTATGCTCTCGGTCCCAACTACTCAACTCTGAGGTTGTAGCATGAAAGCAACTATGGACGTATGTAAACGAATGAGTGTGTCTTGGTAAAACTTTATTTACCAAAACACATAGTAGACAGGATTTGGCCTTGGTTGTTGAGAGAGCTAATTTCTCTGACCTTCAGATCTCTCATCTGTAAGATGGGAATAATTACACCTCCTTCACAGCATTGTGAAAGGCGTAAAGAAGAGAGCAGCCATCAGGGACCTAGCACATAGCCTGGGAGGCTGTGCTGCTCAGGAAAAGGTTACTGTGTTGTTGGAATTACCTCCAACTGCACACTTGCCAGGAATGGCTTTGACATTCAGGACTTTTCAGAGGCTACAGAGAAATGCAAAACTATAGTTAGCAGTAGAATGGGAAGCAGGAGGGGCCCCAGATTTAATGTTTCTTCTGGAACCCAGCATTATAATAATTTAGGGCAGCGACAGTGAATGAGTCAATCCATCAAAATGTTTTTTTAGTCCTCGTTCTGGATTTAGAACGTGATAGGCACTTTTGTGATTATAAAAGAGGCACAAGACATACTCTGCTCTTACATTTGAGTTAGGGAGGCATAAATAACTCATGTGAAGCAGTGAGACCAGTTGAGAACATGGAGCCAGCCGGGTGATGGCTGACCCGTGGGAGGGTGTGAGGAGACAATCTCTGTGAGCTGGGGGAGCCCAAGAGGCTCACCCGCAGGAAATGGGACTTGAGCTGGATCTGGAGTGATGAGTGAGATTCCAGTAAGGAAAATATGGCTTTGCTTGTCCTTCTCAGCTTGGATTTTGGGTCAGAGTCTTCATTTTGTACAGGATCAGAGTGAGGACTGTCAGGACAGGAAAAGGATTTTGCAGTGCAGGCTCAGAAATCCTTTACAGGTCCAATGTAGACAGTCCTTGGGCGTGCACATCTGTTTCTTAGCTTCCCAGAGTTTCATCCATAGGATTCTTGGAAGGAAAGCAAAGCTCTTGGGGGTAGAATTGGTTTAACGAGGGGGGCCCAAGCTGTAGCAGCAGTGCCTGGAGCTAGTCAGCAGGACCCCTCCCTCCTGCCCTTTCCCTTCCTCCTCATCCTTCCTCTGTATCTCATGCCTTCTAGGTTGGACTTGGCCCAGTCTCTGGGACTCACTCAACTGCAGGTGAAGACTTGGTATCAGAACCGCAGGATGAAATGGAAGAAAATGGTAAGAAAGAGGAGAGTGAGTCTATCCACGTGCCCATCACGACGGCAAAAGAATTCTTACAGGGCTGGGAAGAAGGCAGGAAGGACCGTGTGGTGGTTTGGGCTCCAGAGACTGGAAGGCCTCTTAAGATGCTGGCTGGGAGGGAGGCTGAGCAGAAGGATAAGCCGTTCCTCCTGACCTGGATTTCCTGACCAGAAGGATATTCTTTTTCAGTTTCCTTAGAAATAAAAGAAAAAGAAAGCCCACAAGCTTCTCAGTTGCTAGCTTTAATCCCACCTGCTAGCCTTTTCAAAGCACTTCCTTCCCCCTCCCACGACAGCTAAGAATAGAAGTCAGTCCTCTGTTTATAATGGCATGTAGGGCGCATCTGTTCTTGTAGCTGTGTGTCCGCTAATGCAGTGATTCTCAAACTGCGTGCGCATCAGAGTAATCTGGCTAGCAGGTAAGATGCAGAACTCTGGGCCCCTCCCGGGATTCCAATTCTCTGTCACAGGACGGGGCTGGGAACGTGTGTGTCAGCAAGCACCCCGGTCCCTCTGAGGCACGTAGTATAATGACTGCAGTCTCCCTAACGCTGCTCTAGGGCCTGGCTCATGACCGTTCCATCCTTGGTTTTTAAAGGAACTTATTAGAATAAATATCTCTAAAAAAAAGAACCAGAATAAACATCTCTACATTTTGAGGAACTCAGCTTCGTAATAGTTCACCCCCCTTTTTTATAAAAAGTACTGTTAAATCTAAATTTTCCAAAGTAGTTAAGTGTTTCATTTCCAGTTTTGTAAACCACAAGGGGCAAGAAAGACAAAGAGGAGGGGCGGGATGAGGGTGGGAGGGAGCCCTGCTCTGTTCTTTAGAGACCAGCCTCACCACAGCCTCTGACGTGGGCCCTTCGCACAGCCCCACTGAATCATCCTGATCCTCTCGTCTCTCATTTGGACCAGGTGGGCCAGGCCTGCCTGGATGACATTTTAATTTGCTAACCCATCTGGTCACAAGCCACATTTCTTGGTGTGATTTCAAGGGCTGGAATATGAAGTTTTTCATAATTACCAAATGGAACTAAGTTTTCAGGAAAAAAAAAAGTTGGTAGATAATTTTTAATAGATATTGAGACATTTTCTCAATTTTGTATTTTTGTCCAATAA